>NW_006239554.1:180145-199342 GCF_000226075.1 Solanum tuberosum
TTAGAGTGTTTAGAATCAAAGGGGAGTAAAGGTACCCTTTGAAAGAACTCAAATGAACGAAACGATGAAGAACTGGTGGGGGCAGGCGACCATAGCGCTCTGAGTGGCGCGGGGCGCCAGCCCCTAAACTTTAGAGAAGTGTTTAGGGCGCCAGGCCCCAACCCAGAAAACTTTGACGACTTTCTTTGCTCGTTTTCTCACCCTAACTCGCCTAGAATCGAACGGTTTCTTCCCTAATCACTTGGATTCGATTACTTAACATAATTACACTCTAATCTACTCAAAACAACACTCAAATCACTAAATTTCATCTCAATAAATCATTAAAACCCCAACACAATAAGATTTAGAATGAACTTCAAGAACACCTATCAAGAACTCATCAAGAACTCATCAAGAACTCTAATCTTTCAACTTCAAGAATGAAATTTCACTGAAAATAACATGATTAGCGTGTGGGTGAATTAACCCAACACTATGGAAGCGTACATACCTCTTAGGGATTGAACCCATGGCGAAAATCCGCAACAAAACGTAAGACTCTCGACGAATGCTTTGATCTTCTCCTTTTTTCTCTTCTTAATATCTCAACTAAAACCCTAGGCGTATATTAGGATTATATTATATCCTTAAAATATTACTAAAAACGAATTAAATCTGATTGGGTAAGATTATTATAGATATATATTCCGTGAATATTAATTTATATATATATTATAATTATTATATTATAATTATAAATGTATATAATATAATGCAAGTATTCTATTATTATAGATAGAATATTATGTGAATATTTGGTGCATATATAGTATATACTACATAATTTTAACTTTTTTTTTATAAACAGAGATATTATATTAATACTAGTTAATATGCTTCATTACATGGTACTATATTAGGGGAGGGGACTGTAGTATTACCATTACAAGATGTGATCTTAGTTAGCCTAGCAAAAAGAGTTTATGTCTTACCTGCTTCTAGTGTTTTCGAAACAAACAATGGGGAACTTCAAAACATATAAGGGAGTGAAGTTTCAACTTTCACAAATCAAATTTCAAATTTCAAGTTATATTTATTTCAAAATTAAATCGATAGCAAGACACTACATCGATAATTGACTCAAACTTTCAAATTAATAAGTTTAAGAAGTATTTAATGTTATTAAAAATTTAAAATAAAAATTAACCCGATCCGGCCTAAGACTCGACCCGTTAGGATCAGTGGGCCAAAATTTGGCCCAATTCGATAAGCTCAAAATAATTGTGTACATGAGTTGTGGCCTGGGTCGAACATGTGGTTGTAACTATTTAGACCAGACCGAAAAAGTCTAGTTATGACTTATCCTATTGAAATTTGATTGGATTTTTTGATGGATTGGATTGATCTGGCCCGACTCACTTGACACGTTTAGTCTAAAATGTGCAATCAATGTGGAATCACATGCCATATAATTTGAAGCACACAATTATCCATGTACTATCGCACCACAACATTTTAGGTCTATGGTCACACTAAATCTGGACAACGCTTGTAAAGTGTTGCCTAAAATGTTTTTGGGCACGCTTTTAAAGCGTAGCCAATGTTTTTAACTTTTGGCTTCGATAATATTGGCAACACTTATAAAACGTACTCTTTAATGGCATAGGCTATACTTTATAAGTGTTGTTATATCATGATATAATTGGCAACAACTATTTATATATATGGCCACACTTTTAAAGTGTGCTATTTTTATAATTGAAAAAACAACACATTACAAGTGTAGCCTTAATGTTTTCACTAAATTATAATATTCCCTCCAACATTTTCAAGTCCCACTTCAATTTTTATTTGGCAAAAAAAAATGTCATAAAACATAAAACTTTCAACTCTAGGTCTTTTCCCCATATAATTTTTTTTTTTATAATTTCTTGAAGAACAAAATTTGTTCCAAATATAAAATTTTCCCCAACTTTTAGGTCTTTGCTCCAAATCTAAAAAATTTCAAGGGCTCACAAATTAACAGGTATTTCTTCATCAACACATAAAATAAAGATTTTTCACAAAGCAAAGTGAAGAATCATTTGAAAATTTTGTTCATTACAATCGGATTACGATTTTGCTCCAATCTGAAAAATTGATCATCGTGAATCGCTTGTCTAGCTGTTCTTGTCAGCTTGAAGAATAAAATTTGCTCCAAATCTGATTTTTTTCGCTGTTCTAGTCTAGTTGGTGAACAAGATAGAACAATTTGCTTCATTTTAGAAGATGGTGTCTTAAAGCTTCATAACATTGAAAGGATTTTATTGGAATAGAGTTTATCAGGTCAAAATTTAATCTTTAAAAGTCTAAATTTATGGTATCTGGATTTATTTTTCTGATATTCTTGTTTTGTTGAGATGATTTTTTGTTGTTTTTTCGGAGTCTAGCTCGTTTTTGTACTACCCATATCATTTAATTTTTTGCCCCATTTTTCTCTTTTAGATTTGTTAGTTTCCCTTAAACCCACTGCACTCAAAGATTACAAAAGAAAAAGAAAAGTAAAAATTTATTCCTTAAAAGTCTAAATTTATGGAATCTGGCTGATATTCTTATGTTGTTGAGATGATTTTTTGTTGATTTTTAGGAGTCTAGCTCGTTTTTGTACTACCCACATCAGTTAATTCTTTGCCCCATTTTTCTCTTTTATATTTGTTAGTTCCCCTTAAACCCACTACACTCAAAGATTACAGAAGAAACAGTAGAGTAGAAAAGGACAGCAAAAACAACAAAGAACTACTGTTTGGTGAAGTAGAAAATCTAACAGTCAATATCATAGCCGAGTGCAAGTTAACTTCCAACAACTCAACAATAATTGGTACACACGTGTCCTGATTTCATTTGATTATTTTAGTTTCTAGATCAGTTGTAGGGTTAATGCTATTGCTCAGAAGTGAGAATCCACAATATTGACTCTTGAATTCTCATCAACACCTGAATCTTCTACTTGGGTGTCTCAATTTCTATGAAAGTTTCGCTTTTCCGAGGTTCAATATCCCTAAGGTGAATGACCCATTTAAGGTCATGTTTTCAATGTTGAAGTGTTAAAGGTGTTGTATTTGTACTACTATTTTTCTATAATTATAGATTATGTTATGTAGAACTTTAATTTTTAGGTTGGCATTGTGGCATAGTTGAAACAGAATGAGCTCAATTGGTGAACCTGCTTCTTGGTAGAATTTCTCAATCTCAATTAGTTCATTTAATTTCCTTAATCGCTAAGGAAATATTTATAGACATTAGTTCTTTGCTTAAATGAAGTTCTATTTTGTTTTAGCACTTCAACACTTTGTCAATTTTCCTTCAGCCAGAACTGTCCTCGACATCTCATCCAGCTTCATCAACTCTGTGGTGGGTAGGCTTTGAAATTTTCTTCAAGTTTCAACATTTATTGAAATTTATCTACTTTCTCACCCTTTTGTAATATTGTATGTGAGGGAGAGGATTGTTCTCTATGTGTATTTCTTCGTTTACACTCGTTTCTATTTCTACTATGTTAAATTACGAACAAGATAGTGCCATGCTTTATATTAGTAAAACATCATTATAAGTACCACAGTAGACAGACACATGCGAATTTCTAACTGAATATTCATCCACTTTGTCATTTCTACTACTGCTATTCTCTCCCTTCGATAAATTCTTGGTGTGAGGCATAATTAAGATGAGCTTGAATATCATTTAGCCTTTTCCTTGTTGCTGCAATTCTGTTGTCCAAGCTACATATTCCTTCATGTTGTAGTAGCTTTAGTGGTTCTTTGCATAATTTCAATCTAATCCAAAGTCTAAACATGTTTGTCCCCCAAAATGGTTGCTGCCAGCTATGTTCTACGATCTCCATGAATTTCTCATCCTCAGTTTAAATGTTGATGAACCTGAAAGACTTTCTTTTCAAGGCTATAGTTGTGTTGATTTCCATATGGATTGGGGAGGTATCTGAGAAATGTTTTTCCTCTAATTGAGATGTAATGTGACCATATGAAATACATTCCTCGTTACATAATGCCCTGTCTATTTTGCTCCAAATATGCCTATTAGTCCAAGTAAATACTTTTTCGGTCGCTTTCATATCAGTTAGGATTAGAGTATCAATTACTTGCTGGAAATCTCTACTCTCACTTTCGTTTATTTGTTGGCCTCATTTTATATCCTCAAATGATAACGGAGAGTTGAAGTTTCCACATATGTACCAAGGGGTAGTTAGGTTAGCACCCAACCTCATCAAACCATCCATATGTCCCTTCTCTCTTACAAATTATTACTTCCATATACTACAGTTATATCACACTTAAAATTTGTTCTTTTGTCAACCATTGTACAATGGATGTACTAGCCATGTGTTGCCTTAACAGTAACCTCCACCTCAGTTGCCTGAATAGACACTCATGATCAGTTTCATAGAGACATTGTTGTTGAACTTTTGTTTTCTCATCCATGTGAATTCCATCTTGGTCGTGATCATCTGGATATGTTAGTTTACGTGTTGCTGCGTGATTTTCTGAGGCTTTTCAGTGTTGATTGCCTTCTTTCTCGAGACAAGTTGAACGTCATACTGGTCAAGTTCATATAGTTGTAGTTGTTTATAAAATCCACTGTTGTATTTGTCAAGTTCATATAAGCACTGCTTGTTCTGTTCGCTATCAGTCAAATCGTACATTAGATATGTGAACATGTGCAAAAAACCAAAAAGCAAGAGAGTGAATATGTTCGCTGTCAAAACTTAGGAATCTGCTCATATACCATCAAAATAGAACAAAAACTTACAGTCTTGAAGAGAATTAAAAGTTGACTGGAACCTAGGCTTGTTAGTCTTCTTGAGTTCTGTTTAAAAAGGTAATAAAAAGCATACATCCAATCTAGTAAATGTGGGCAGCCTAGGTTCAGCAGAAAGTGAACCTAGGCTTCTTAGTCTTCTTGAGTTTTGTTCAGCTCCTCGTTCTTAGTCGTCTTGAGTTCGTAGTTTTTGTGCTCGCCTTAAGCTTGGTTTATTTAATTGTTAATCACCATAAAATTCAGATGTTCAGAATTATTTTATATGTATGGATTAGGTATTTCTTATTTTGGAGACTGCGGTGTTGAGGGCGGTTTTGATCTAATAGATAGAAGGAAGGTACTTTTTAACCATTTATGATATGTTAAGGCCATTTTGACCTTTTTATGTTTTCCTAATAAAGATTTTCCCTGGAATCCTTAACTATTTCTTCCTTGCATTGCTGCAAACACCATATCTTTACTACTTTATAATTTATTATTTTCCCTGGCTCCTGGTTCAAGGTCATATGTTGAGTTGCAAATAAGCCAATTTACTGATTTCACAGCTTTGTTGTTGTGTACCAACATGTTGAAAATGATTTTATGCATTGTTGAATTTCCCATGCTTGTCCAAAGTAAATCTGATGTGTTCATGATTGGCATAGTTGGTTCAAACTGAAAAGTATTATGATTTGCCATTCTGCATACCAGGTTCATTCTATAACTTTTGTCTCATTGTATTTATGTGGAGAACGTGAAATCAATAGCTTTTGTCAAACCTCGTATATGAAACTTATTAAATAAATATATGACTATGAACTCAGTTCTTATTTTGTATGAACTTTTAATGTCTGTTATAAGAACTCATAAATTTCAAATCCTGTATCTGTCTATGAGGTTAGACTATAGTCGCGATTCGTATCACAAATTTTGATAGATGTATGTTGGAACACTTGAAATCTTATGTTACTTGAGTTCATATGCAGATCATGTGAAATTAGAAGAAAAGCAGGAAGATCTAGGTGAGATTTTAAATGGGGATCGACTCGTGAGTGGTCCTTATGCTCTCTATTTCTTGGTAGATAAAGACTTGGAAATTCTTTGTCGAAATAAGTTAACAAAGGATGAAGTTGCTCAGTTTCGAAAAGCAGTTGATAAGGACTATTACTTTGAGATGTACTACGATGAATTGACCATACGGGGCCTTATCGAAAGAGTTGAGAATAGGGAAGAGACAGAGGATACAAAATATTACAAGTACTTTCGATACAAACACATTCATTTCAATATCCACTATAACATGGATCGTGTTATTGAGATCACTGCATGAATGGATCCACATTCTGTTTTGGACTTAACAGAGGATAGGGAAGTCGATGCTGAGTTCACATACACCGCAAAATGGAAGGGAATATATATTCTGTTTGAGAATCGGATGGATAAGTTCATGCAGACTTCTCTACCACATATCTTGGAGATTCATTGGTTCTCGATTGTCAATTCTTGTGTCTCTGTCCTCCTTTTAACCGGTTTCCTTGCCACGATTCTTATGTGAGTCCTTAAGAATGATTTTATCAAGTATTCTTCATTTTCAAAAAGAAAACTAACTACAGTCATAAACTCCTATATTTGTCCTGATACTTTTTGGCTGCTACAACGAAATGTTGTTACATATAACATATAGTAATACATCGTTCCAAAGAAAACTTGTTCGCTATAGAGAGGTCTGACTATATCTGATTTTCTAGAGAAATAACTCTTTTAATTGACAATGTATGCAAAAGGTATGCACATGATGAAGAATCAGTTAACGATCAAGAGGAGACGGGATGGAAGTACATACATGGTGATGTCTTTAGGTTCCTGAAACACAATTCATTGTTTCTTGCAGCACGTGGTTGTGGTGCTCAGCTCTTTACAATCTGTTCTGATAAATTAAGTCTAATACAAGAAACATTTGCATTATTGTATATTGTGTATCTTGTACAGGACAATTTTTATATTCATGATGGCGCTTATCGGGGTGTTTTATCCTTACAATAGAGGAGCTCTATTCACTACCCTGATGGTTATATATGCACTCACTTCTGGCGTTGCCGGATACACATCAACCTCTTTCTATTGCCATCTTGAAGGAACTAATTGGGTAAGTGCTGTAATATTCTCATAAATGCTGAGCTAATGTCATCTAGACACTAAACTTGTTGTCTCGTTTCAGCTATAACTATAATGTAAGCTGAGGTGTATCATGCCCTTTTGTTATCATAACTGATTAAGCATAAACTACTTGCTCGTAAGAGAGCACAAACGACAAGGTTCAAATCCCCGGTTGAGATTACTGTTGTTGAACTCGAGACAAAGGGGAACCTAGTATGTTGGCTACGAGTTTTGCAGACCCTAGTAACTTTGGTTCAAATTCTGTATTTCTGTAGGTGGCGTAGCAGGTACTTGGTAAAATAGTCAATGGTGAACAAATTATTCCATACAACATTGTTATATTTTAAGAACACCCATCTAAATACGAGTCTCACGCATATGTATGCTTCCACATAAAGAAGTTTAATGCAATGAGATCCAGAGGGCTGTATACAACACGAAAGCTGGGTTCAGACGTCCATGGAAGAGTATTTGACCTCTTTTGTTTTCACTCCCATCTTTTTTAAATGAAATTGTTTTTTTGTTCTTTCCTGTAGTTTGTTACTCGTTATTGTAACTCAAGTTATGCTTACAAGAACAACATCCATAAGATGGATTTGTGGTACACTGAACATGATTTATTTTCTTACTTGTATCCTTTTCTTTTTTTTTCTGGTTCTTCTCTTGTTTTCTGGTTGGCTTATTTGATTGTTTGGAAAACATTTTTCTTCATGTACACTAATTGTTGCTGTAGTTTTTCAAAATATTTTTTTTTGCCTAATTCGTATCTGCTTTAACATTTTGCTGATTAGAATTGATTCCTCCTCTATGAAAGGAGGTTGCTGCTGGTAAATTTTGTTAGTTTGTTAGTTTTGGAAAGGAGGTTAACATGCTTTAACATTTTGCTCTTTTGTAAGTTTTGGAGAGTTTGGTGTGACTTTATTGTTATGACTCAATTTTAGATTTGTTAGTTTTGTAGAGCTTTACTGTTGTGACTCAACTTTAGATTTGTATTAAGGAGAGCTTCAGTTTATGGTTGCTCTACTATGACTTTATTGTCATAAATTGATTTGGCTTACTGTGAATTTAAGCATATTTAATACACATGATTTATTTCACTAACTTATAATTTTATTTTGAATGTGCAGGAAAATGCCGGTGATTGAATTTGAATAGTGGCATGAAGTAAACTAGATCTACTGTAGTGAACGATGAAGAGTTTTTGTTATGTTTGAATTCATTTGGTGTTGCGGAATTTATTGATAGTAGAGACATGTTTGTCGAAGTTTGGTTGTACAAGACATGTTTGCCTAAGTATTGGTTGTTCAAGACATGTTTCTCGAAGTTTATTAGAAATATATAGCTTCGGTTTGTTTATTAGATAATTTTGTGCTTTAGATCACTTATATATTTAATTATTATATGTTATTATTGAATATACGCAAATAAAAATTATTATTCTTAAAAATAAAAAATTGTGGCTACAAAAATTCTGCACACTATTGCCACACTTCACAAGTGTTGCTATAGGGACGTCCAATGTGTGGCTTACTGTACATAAGAAAAGCTACACTTTAAAAGTGTTGTTCTAGATGAGATATAAAAGGCAACATTTTTTAAGTGTGCCCAATAACAAAGCAAATGTCACACTTTTAAATGTAGTATAATCAAACAAAAGGTGTTGCTAATTAATTACTAAAAAGTGTTCCCTTATATCTCTTTGGCCACACTTTTTAAGTGTAGCTATTGTGGCGACATTTAAAAAGTGTGGCCTAATGTCAAAGGTTACACTCCTTTTGGACATCCCCTGAAAAGCGTTGCTTAAAGTAAAAAAGTGTAGCCTTTTATCAAAATCCACACTTTTTGCTAGTTTAAGCTACACTTACTGGGGTGGCTAAAAGCCTAAAATGTTGTAGTGTTGGAAACAAACACAAAAATATTTATGCTTTCCACGAGTGCGTGTAGTTTTTAGTAACATCGAAACTTTTTCAGTGTTATTTTTCCACTAATGGCCTAAAAGTTCAAAATTCAAGATACTTTTGGCTCTGATATCATAAAAAAATAAAAAAATAAAAAAATAAACTCTTAACTCGGACTACAAGAAATATATCTATATTTACTATGAATCCCCTTGAGATAAAATAACTTAACACAATATTTTTAAAATCTCAATAACATAAACATATTTTAGAACCTTTTACATAATATCCCCTTTCATAATTATTTTTGTACAATTTTTTTAATAACCTTAGATAGTCACCATCTAAGGATTGGAGATTTAAACTCTTTTACAGTTATGAGTTTGTATTTTTGATATAAAAAAGTTAAACAAAAGACAAAGAAAAAAATAAAAGGTAGTTGAACTACAAATAATTGATGTACGTAAATATTGTAAAAATAATCTCATACATTAATGTGGTCAATGAAATCCTTGTCACTTGGATTTTTTCTCCAAGAAGTACAAGAATAGATAAATGAAATTTGCACTTTTTATATTAGTTGACTTAAGCTTATTATTCAAAGGCCGAATAGGTCAATCCCCTAAACTTGATGAGTTTTATTTAGTGCATATCTAAACTTTATGTTGATTTAGTTATCCTCATCAACTTGACAATTTAATAGTCACACTTTCCCCTGGACGTTGACAACCCATAAAAGTGTGCACACACGCTACCACATATTGTCCATGTGACATTTTTTAGAATAATTTTTTAAAAACTTTTGTAGGTCTCACCAATTATTTAAATTATCCTTTTCTGGCCAAATATGAAAAAATAAATTAGAATAAACAGTTTAATGATAATTTTTTTATTTTTTCTAAAAATAATTATATATAATCAAGTTCGTTTTACATATTTGTCCAGGA
This sequence comes from Solanum tuberosum, assembly GCF_000226075.1. Classification (NCBI taxonomy): domain Eukaryota; kingdom Viridiplantae; phylum Streptophyta; class Magnoliopsida; order Solanales; family Solanaceae; genus Solanum; species Solanum tuberosum. The sequence goes on from NW_006239554.1 coordinate 189,921, forward strand.
AAGAAGAAATACACCCTTTCTATTAAAAAATAATAATCAAGCATCTAATGCAAAATTATATAGAAAAATAAAATAAAATGTCAATTAATTTGACCCGAAAATAATAATAATGCATAGTTAAAAACTTAAAATAAATACTTACTGCAAAATAATAAATACATATATTTTTCTTTTTTTTTATATATAAAAATTACACCGTTTTGACTTCATTACTTTAGTCAAATCATTTTTTTATTTGGATAATATAAATAGAGTTATAACTAAGTTATGTAAAGGCAAACTTACATAAATATGCTATACTAAGAAACATCTATCATTTATAGCAATAACATTTTTCTTTATTTGATCACTTTTAATATATTTATAATACAATTTTAATACATATTACATAGAATAATTTATAAAACATATATAATACAAGTTTTATTGGTTGATAGTATATTTATCATACATTTTAATACACTAATAATACAATGTGTCAATTTTCTTACCAAACAAGCGTAATATATTTTAAAACAGTTATAATTCATATATATTGCATACATAATTCACTTTTAATACATATTGCAGATTTATCATAATATTGTTATATATTGCTATAAATAATAATTAATATAAAATATCGCTAAAATCAGTAATTATTTATTAAAAGGTACCCATTCAAGTAATTTTTCCTTATGTAAAATTGTGATAAAATGCACAATGTATATTAAAAAACAAAGAGTAATATAATTGGAATAAATAAATTATTATATTAATTATGTGGCAATTAATAGTTGAAAAATATTATACTTAAAAGTCAATTTTTCATTCGTACCTAAAAGTGAGCCAATTCACATTCTTTGTCACATTAGCATCTAGAAGAGTCGAGGCTTTCAAATTACAATGTTGAAGGGGGTAACTAGAGTAACATATAGGGTTTGTGTGCATTAAATAAAACTTGTTAAGTTCGAAATGATTTTGATCTATTTAGCACATATTTTCAGATTTTACTTTATTCAGCTCATTTTGCATATATTTGGATTTTTTTGTTCTTCTTAATTTGAAATTATGACTTTCATCTTTTGATGCTTAAAAACTAATTGATAGTGATATCCGTATTTATCATCACAAATTTAAACATTGATAGGTCAATTAACGTGAAAAATTTAAACTCCGTTGTGGAGGTTTTTATAGCTTAAAAATTTATAAAGAGCGTTTTGTGATGTCTCAATCTAAATCGCCGTAAGAGACAACCTCACTAAACCCCCCATAGAAGTTCCAATCGTCAATCCAATACGAACTCAACTAAATCATTTAAAGGTAACAATCTCATTAATTAAAGCAAACCGTCATAACAATTAACAGTAAATATGCAAAAAAATTTTCCTAGAATCTAAAATCGTGTACCTAACATCTAACATAGTCTAGAATACGGGGATGCAACCCCAAAAAATGAAATCTAAATCCGGACAATGGACTAGAGGGATAGAGATGAAATCATGGCAGCCCGAATAAAACAATTCAACCTTAAATTCAGAAAGTGTGAGACTCACAACTGAGATCGTGTAGTAGCCGCTGAAATATGTTTTGTACTCAACAAAACAATAGAAAATGTAGTATCAGTACACAAAATTAACGGTGTATTGATATCATCAGCTAGCTCCAAATATATGAAGTGCGAACAAGTAACTGAAACTTAGTTAAACAAGAAGACATACATATATATATAATCCAATCAGTCTTAGCAACCACAAAAAATATGTTCAACATCATTACAATCAAATAGCCCGATTCACTCTCCACCACAAAGACAAACAATTAACATGTACCAGGAGTGGTACCTGAACCAACCAATAAATAACCTGTACCATACGTGGTATCCAAACTAGTCAATAGAGAACCTGTACCAGACGTGGTACCCGAACCAACTAATAGATATTTCGTATTAGGCGCAGTACCCGTGTCAATCGATAATTTGTACCAGAAGTGGTACCCAAGCCAATCAAGAATCGAAAACATCACACGATCGCAAACACAATGAATACAACCTCTTTGTAGATCACTTTCAGTTTTCTTCCAGTGTAACTTTAGGTTGTCATCTTCTGTTTTACCATAATCCTTTTTGTTATTGTTAACTTTTACAAGTAATTGCGTTATATGATTATGCTCATTTATAATGTTGTTTGTCTTTCCTTTACCTTATTATTTAGACTGTGTATTCGTGTATCAATACCAACATAATTTGGACTTTTAATATCGAAGACAAAATTTTGTTCATTAATTATTAGTGTGATTGAGAGTTATAATGTTCCATTTTTAAGTACATTTTTTATCTTTCAAATTCTTCATTAATTTTTAAAGAATATTATACTAATTGTTTGTTTTATATATATATATATATATTATTATTATTATTATTATTATTATTATTATTATTATTATTATTATTATTATTATTATTATTATTATTATTATTATTATTATTATTATTATTATTATTATTATTATTATTATTATTATTATTATTATTATTATTATTATTATTATTATTATTATTATTATTATTATTATTATTATTATTATTATTATTATTATTATTATTATTATTATTATTATTAATTATTATTAATGCAATATACGCGCAAAACGCATACACTTAACTCATATTGTCCAAATGTCAAATTGGTTAATTTAGCATTTAATAACATAGGCATATGACCATGTTTGGATGAGATTGACCAACTTTTTATTTATTTCATATTTGATCCAAATAGCTTTTTTGACCTTATAAATTAGCTGCTACTACTATTATTATTATTATTAATTAATGCAATACACGTGCAAAACACATACACTTAACTAATATTGTCCAAATGTTAGCATTCAATAACATAGCCACACGACCATGTTTCGGATGAGGTTGACCTACTTTTATTTATTTCACATTTGACCCAAATAGCTTTTTTGAACTTATAAATTAAGCTACTATATTATTATTATTATTATTAATTAATTAATTAATACAATACACATGCAAAACACATACACTTAACTAATATTGTCCAAATGTCAACATTTAATAACACAGTCACACGACCATGTTTGGATGAGGTTGACCAACTTTTTATTTATTCCATATTGACCCAAAATAGCTTTTTTGACCTTATAAATTAGCTACTTTGGAGCCTTCTCTTTCAGTCATTGTTTTGTTCATACACTTACACAACACTCTAAGCTACTGTTCCGTATAAGTCAGAGAAGAGACTCTTTTTAAAGATGGGTAGAAAAATTGAGATAAAGAAAATAGAAGAGATGACGAAACGTCAAGTTACATTTTCTAAGCGACGCAGTAGTTTACTTAAAAAAGCTGAGGAGATTGCGATTTGCTGTGACGTGGACGTGTTGTTTGTCGCATTCTCACCTTCTGGTCGGCTCAATAAATTCTGTAGCCAACAAAGGTATTGTATTTATGATTCCGACAAAAAAAATATGAATTTTTCGTTATGTTGTGCTAGTTATTAATCTATAAAACTATTATCTTGATTAACTTTTTTTTATACTAAATTTACACTTTTGTAGAGTTGAAGACATGCTTCAGCTTTACCTTAACCTTCCGGTTGAGCGGAGATTGACGTACATGAACATTTCCTAAATTTTCTTGATTTTTTTTTAGCTATTAGTAACCTAAATAATGTAGCACTAACTTATGAGTTTTTTTTTTCTTTTGTTGGGGTTAGTCACATGGCCGATGTTAAGGTACTTTTTACTCTTTTATGTATATATTATCAATAAGTATTTGTAGGACTTTTATATTTTCTAAAATTATGTCTTGTTTCTATTAATGTGGATTAATTCGTCTAATCTTTATATGATGATGAAATTTGCTAAAGTTTGAAACGAAAATTAGTATTCGTTATTATCCATTTCAATTTGTTTTTTTTTTCTTTTCCGTTTAAAAAGATGTGTCAAGTTAGGTCTTGAGTGTAACCCGCACCTCAGAAAGAGGAAGATTGTTCAAACTTTATAAGGAGCCCAAAATTTTATTTATTCACCGATGTGGGACACTTCATTCCTTCATCACCCCTTTACACCATATCCGAACATTCTTTATCCAGATCCGAACATTCTTTATCCAGGATTTCACTATATCACCCCCTCACACCCAGACCTAGACATTTTTATCTGAGATTCCATGGTATCACCCCCTCAAGCCAAAATTTCACTGTCCGATCCGGAGTGTGACATTCATGGACGGGGGGGTATTTCCACCCCCGCAACTATTCCATTTCCTGAGGCCTACATCAAGTCTGACTCTTATACCATGTTTAGTTAAGTTTTAGGCATAACTAATTACACCCCAAAAGCTAGTTCATAGGAGGAGGATTGTCTAACATTTTTTAACGAGACCAGAATTTTAGTTATTCACCGATGTGGGACATTTAACGATCTTTCATCAGAACTTTTTTTCTTTTTCGATATTTTTTTTAATCTCAACTTTCCCCACACACATGTTTATAACCACAAAATTAAAGGATATTTTGACACATTCGACCTCTCTTTAGTTTAAGATCGTAAGATACAAAAGTGTTATTAATTTATTAAATTGTATCAAGATGAAATCAGACAAACAAATTAAAATTGAATGTGTATTAATTAAAAGGTTCTGAAAATGACATCCTCAAAATTAACGAAATACTAAGTGATTTTTAACTTGTTTTAATTCATTCAACAAAACAAGTTTGACTTAAGTAAAAAAGTGTATAATTGAGAGAGTTGTAATAAATTTTTTTAATTATTGATATCGATTTGACCCATTTTAAACTAGTTTTGATAATTTTTTTTGGGTATATTAATGAAGGAGAAGGTGGCAAAATTGAGACAATTGAATCACATCAAAGGAGATGTTAGCAAGCTACACCTTCTTGATAAACAGTTTGGATCTCCTCTCTTTCTCACTTTTTCCTTTGCTTACTTTATTGTCTCTCTTTAGTTATATTGTGTTTCGATATTATTTACAACAAATGTAAATTAAAAAAAAAAATGTGTATAAGAAGATTAACGAACGACCAAATGGAATGAAAAGAGAATTAGGAGCTTTATTTTAAAAGAATATTTTGAAAATTAGAAAAAATATTACGGATAAATGAATAAAATCTTCAATTAAATTAAATGTGCTAATAGAATGAAAATCTATAAATTGATAGGGGTGACAATTTAATACAGAATATGCAGATAAGTTGATTTGACTAACTTATAAACTTGAATTATCATATTATTGTTGTTACTAATATTAATACTCTCCATATCGGACCAAAGAGATAAAAAATTCGGCCAAAGCATGATTAAAAAAAATTATTTTGACCAGGGAAAAATATAGACAAGCATATGTGTAAGTTGACACAATCACCACCACCAACAACAAGCTCGATATAATCTCATTAGTAGGGTCTAAAGAGAGTAAGATATACACAACCTTATTTCTATCTTTATGGGATGGAGAAGTTGTTTCTGATTGACCATCAGACATCAACAACCTTGCTGCATTATTCAGACTTGAGACTGATAATATGAGCGAGCTCAAATATGTCGAGTTACATAAGCGTTACAATATTTTGATTTATTGAAAATGTTAGATACTACCTAGTACCTCATACTTGATTTCTTTTGTATTAAGTGAAATTCATGACTCTCTCACTAATGAATTAAACTTTATCATGATGGCTGCCTTTGGATGTTTCAACCTGTTGCCGGTGTCTTAATTTCTACAGGATTGAGGTGAGCACAACTTAATTTTATGTCTCTATTATGAGTTGTTTTTTCTCTTTTCAATCTACCCTTGCTATTCTAATTAGTAGTGTGTTAATTAAGTGTGACTTGAAGTAGAAATTAAGACTAGTCCAAATAAATGTTAATAAATCATTCTAGAACCAATGAAGATTAAGGTTGAGAAAGTCATTTTAACTTGAAATTTTTTGATGTAGAATTTGGAGCTACAAATCAAGAAGAGCACATTGGAATTACAGATTGTGGATGCTAACATAAGGTCATTTGATTTAGTATCACAAGTGTTTTTCTTATAGTTCTTCTTAATTATAATCTCATGGTTTAATACATTGATATCACCTTGATCTTTCACTTAGGCATTTATATTATAGAGTATTTTAATTGTCTAAATGTAATATTCTGCCTAACAAGATGATTATGCAGGGATTACGAACCAGGAGCAGAACAAGAGCCTTCTCTTCACCAACTCTGTTGGTGTGAGAGTAACTTGAAACTCTCTCTCCAAAAAATCTTGGCTAGAAAAGTTTGTTCTTCCATCTTTATTTGTCATTGAAGAATAACGCGAAATTACAATTTTCAAGAAAATACTTATTTTTCTTAGAAATAATGTAAATTCCCAACTAATGTCAAATGAATTTTGATTAGATGGAATTGGAGAAACAAGGAAATATGGATATTCACTCTGTTGCACAACAAATGGCTCCTCACCAGTTTGATACTAATAATTGGATTAGTCCATTCAGGTCATTAATTTTTTTCACATAATTGAAAATTTTCGTCTCCTTTCTCCTTTTGGTTTCATTATTTCGTTATTATTGCAGTTCAACTGTTCAAAATCAAGATTGGATGGACAAAGGAAAGAGAGTAGCAAACAGTTCTAGCAATTACACATATACCCCTTCCTTTGCTAGTACTTCACAGTTAGGAAATATGTCATTTCCTCAAAACTCATCGCCTTTTACCCCATTGCAGGTAACACTTTTTAGGATCTCCTAAAAATTGAGATATTTTCTTTTTAAAAAGTTGATAATATTTATTTTATTTGTACAATAGTGCCAGCAACAAAACATGATTGTCGATGTTCAGCAGAATCCATTACAAATATTTGGACAATCACAAGTATATTAATATTTTTGAAATATTATTTCTTATTAAGATCTCCTTGAAGATATGAGATTTTTTTTATTTTTTTTTGATATATTATTTTATCTGCGAAATAGAGCCAACAACAAAACATGGCGGTAGATGTCCAGCAGAATCCAACACAAATATTGGGACAAGCACAGGTACATGATATTCCTGAAATATTATTCCTTGTTAAGATCTCCTTAAAGAGATGAGATTTTTGCAACAAAACATGGAAGTAGATGTCCAGCAGAATCCAACACAAATATTGGGACAAGCACAGGTACATGATATTCCTAAAATATTATTCCTTGTTAAGATCTCCTTAAAGAGATGAGATTTTTTTTTAAAATTTTGATATTATTATTTTTATCTGCAAAATAGAGCCAACAACAAAATATGATGGTATATGTCCAACAGAATTCAACGCAATCATTTGGACAATCACAAGTACATTAATATTCTTGAAATATTATTTATTGTTAAGATCTTCTTAAAGAGGCGGAATATTTTTTTAAAATTTTGATATAACTTAAGAAGATAAATATTTTTTTGAATGTTGATATAATTATTTTTATCCGCGTAATAGAGCCAACAACAAAACATGATAGTGGATGTCCATCAGAATCCAACACAAGCATTTGGACAATTACAGGTAAGTTAATATTTTTGAAATATAATTCTTTGTTAAGATCTCCTTAAAGAGATGAGATTTTTTTTTAAAATTTTGATATTATTATTTTTATCTGCAAAATAGAGCCAACAACAAAATATGATGGTATATGTCCAACAGAATTCAACGCAATCATTTGGACAATCACAAGTACATTAATATTCTTGAAATATTATTTATTGTTAAGATCTTCTTAAAGAGGCGGAATATTTTTTTAAAATTTTGATATAATTATTCTTATCTGCACAATAGAACCAACAACAAAACATGGTAGTAGATGTCCAGCAGAATTCAACACAAACATTTGGACAGTCACAGATACATTAATATTCTTGAGATATTATTCCTAAAAAATCCTATCCCCTCCCTCCCCACCCTTGTACTAAACTAGTTAACTCATATTTTGCAGGCACAATTGACTTTTGGTGAAAGTAGTGACAACTCTCTCACGAATTTCTGGCACAATATTTGCACTTCCACAAGGTTTCTTTCGATATTCATACATTTAATTATTGTTCGCAAGATAATATTTTATCTGCTTAAAAAATATGATGACATTAGAATTATAACGATCAATGCATCTAAACTCTATACGAGATCAAATTATTATCATATAAGAGACCACATAAATAGTAATAATATCATATACAATAAGTCAACGAAATACATTTTATTATTTTTGTTGGTATTGTTGTTCTTTAACATTGTTTCTCTCAGGCATGGCTCGAGTCCACTCGCAAATACGGGTACACAATTGAACACTCCCTCCCAATTAGGGTTGGAGTATGCCCATTCAAATTGGAATATCAACTTGAACAATAACAACGACATCAATCATATTATTCAACAAACTGATCAATCTTCAATTCAAAGTAATGCAATAGCTTCTAATGTTAATGGATTTAACTATCCCATAGAAGTTAGTTCAAAGCTCTATTATTAATATTATTATTGATTAATTAACTTTATTTGTTTGTTTATAAATTTATATTTGTGATATTATTCACACAAAACTCACTTTAAATATTTTGTCACAATGATCAGGAGAATACCATGGGAAACAATGAATACTTTGCTGAAACAACACATGAGAATGATGCATGGGAATGGGATGATGTTTTCCTCAATGAAGGTTTCAATGGAGATGACTTTTAAATTTAGATTGATCAATGAATGACAAACAAACTTTTTTTTTAATCTAGTTTCTTTATCTTTGGTCCATTTTAAAGACCACAGACTTGATGTTTTAGCTTTTTATTTACTTATTTCTGTATGCAAGATATCATCTTTATGTATGTAGGGTGACCTATATATATTAAAGTGAATAACAATAAGTACCTATGAGTGTTAGAAATAAATTGTGTTACCAACATCATTTGTCTTAATATACTTTTTATTATTATAAGTTGTCCATTTAGATTATATGAAGATGGTGCAAGAAGCTTGGAAACAAGTGGAGGGATCACCTCTATGAATTTTTCCTTTGATTTGGAAGAATACTTGTTGAAAGATATCTGGTACAATTCAGTTTTAAACTTGTTTAAAATGCTTCAGCTTTAATGAACAAAGACATCACCTAATAAATAGGTTTTTCAAAACCTAATAAATAGATTTCACCTTATATGAATTTTGACATTGAAATAAATAACTAATTCAACTTCAAAATAGGTTTCAGCTTTAATACTTTGGCTTCTTGCTCAACAATTTTGAAAAATGCGACTTATCTTTATGTCATTTACAAGTTTGGACTTGCAAATTCATTCACAATTAACATACATGAGTTTGTCTTGAAATTGCATACATAAGACACATTTGGGCCTAATAAATCTTGAGGAATCTAAATTTCTCTTTGCAAAGA
>NW_006239554.1:199796-205782 GCF_000226075.1 Solanum tuberosum
TTTTGATATAATTATTCTTATCTGCACAATAGAACCAACAACAAAACATGGTAGTAGATGTTCAACAGAATTCAACACAAACATTTGGACAGTCACATGTACATTAATATTCTTGAGATATTATTCCTAAAAAATCCTATCCCCTCCCTCCCCACCCTTGTACTAAACTAGTTAACTCATATTTTGCAGGCACAATTGACTTTTGGTGAAAGTAGTGACAACTCTCTCACGAATTTCTGGCACAATATTTGCACTTCCACAAGGTTTCTTTCGATATTCATACATTTAATTATTGTTCGCAAGATAATATTTTATCTGCTTAAAAAATATGATGACATTAGAATTATAACGATCAATGCATCTAAACTCTATACGAGATCAAATTATTATCATATAAGAGACCACATAAATAGTAATAATATCATATACAATAAGTCAACGAAATACATTTTATTATTTTTGTTGGTATTGTTGTTCTTTAACATTGTTTCTCTCAGGCATGGCTCGAGTCCACTCGCAAATACGGGTACACAATTGAACACTCCCTCCCAATTAGGGTTGGAGTATGCCCATTCAAATTGGAATATCAACTTGAACAATAACAACGACATCAATCATATTATTCAACAAACTGATCAATCTTCAATTCAAAGTAATGCAATAGCTTCTAATGTTAATGGATTTAACTATCCCATAGAAGTGGTTAGTTCAAAGCTCTATTATTATTATTATTGATTAATTAACTTTATTTGTTTGTTTATAAATTTATATTTGTGATATTATTCACACAAAACTCACTTTAAATATTTTGTCACAATGATCAGGAGAATACCATGGGAAACAATGAATACTTTGCTGAAACAACACATGAGAATGATGCATGGGAATGGGATGATGTTTTCCTCAATGAAGGTTTCAATGGAGATGACTTTTAAATTTAGATTGATCAATGAATGACAAACAAACTTTTTTTTTAATCTAGTTTCTTTATCTTTGGTCCATTTTAAAGACCACAGACTTGATGTTTTAGCTTTTTATTTACTTATTTCTGTATGCAAGATATCATCTTTATGTATGTAGGGTGACCTATATATATTAAAGTGAATAACAATAAGTACCTATGAGTGTTAGAAATAAATTGTGTTACCAACATCATTTGTCTTAATATACTTTTTATTATTATAAGTTGTCCATTTAGATTATATGAAGATGGTGCAAGAAGCTTGGAAACAAGTGGAGGGATCACCTCTATGAATTTTTCCTTTGATTTGGAAGAATACTTGTTGAAAGATATCTGGTACAATTCAGTTTTAAACTTGTTTAAAATGCTTCAGCTTTAATGAACAAAGACATCACCTAATAAATAGGTTTTTCAAAACCTAATAAATAGATTTCACCTTATATGAATTTTGACATTGAAATAAATAACTAATTCAACTTCAAAATAGGTTTCAGCTTTAATACTTTGGCTTCTTGCTCAACAATTTTGAAAAATGCGACTTATCTTTATGTCATTTACAAGTTTGGACTTGCAAATTCATTCACAATTAACATACATGAGTTTGTCTTGAAATTGCATACATAAGACACATTTGGGCCTAATAAATCTTGAGGAATCTAAATTTCTCTTTGCAAAGATTAATTCTAAACAGTTGTTAATCCAAACTATGTAATACCAAAATCCTATTCTGAGATTCATTTCTCTTATGAGAATGTGAAAATGTAGTTGAAGACTCACTCAAAAAAACTGTCAAATAGGAGGGGTTATAATTGCATATTGCAGGGTTACTAATCCGCGCTAATTGTTGTAATGGTGGTTTTCAAAACTCTCGAAGTTATGTCTGCTGCAATTAATTTGTTTGGATTTTTTTGAAGACTGAACAATAATTTGGGAGGTTATTTACTTCATTTTTCGTGGGTTATAAGATCGCCAGATATTCATACATGTATTTTTTTGGGATACCTCCGCAATAATTTGACCAAAAATTAACATTTAATTTTTATATAATTATATTACAAACTAATATAAATATTAGTAAACTTGTACATTATGCTCATAATAATAACTAAAGCACTAGGAATTTTTTTATAATTGAAACACTAATATTTTATTAAATCATAGAAATTGCCTGACTTAAGAATATTCCAAGTAAGCAAACTCTCAATGCATTAGTAAAAAAACAGGTTTATTCAATACATCTTTATCGGCAATAATGAAATTGAAGACATTCAAACATGTTTTCATTTTTTTTTCCACAAGCTTTACTGCAACAACAATAAGCTCGTGAAAATAAATTTCCTTTTGTCATCTTCTGATTGGATTTTCTCCATCGGCAACCATCACTAATCTGCAAAATTTTCAATAAATGACCAAGCTTATTACTACTATTTAACCGATTTTGGAATCCACAAGAGCAATCTACACAAAACATTTTCAAAGCAGATTCAATATGAAAAGAATAATGTTAAAAGAGGAAGCAAAGAAACATATGAAAGTAAAAATACCTATTACTGAATGAATCAATAGACAACCAGAGATCGGGATAAGATGTCATATATATCTAACTTGTGACACCAGATTTTATGTCCATTTAGAATTACAAGGAAATGAATCACAAAATTCAGCAGCGCGCTTACCTTGATGTTGGCAACTTCTCTTGGGACATTTATATTCAGAAAGCAATTATATATGAGGATAAGACTTATTAGAGATCTCAGCTTCAATGCACAATGTGAAATCATGAACATTGAATTTTTCGACCAATTCTAAAATCGACAGTCTCATAAAACCAATGAAAAATTAACAGCTCTATCAGTAAAATAACATGTGTTTATATGAATACAAATGACTTTGAAGCATAGCCAACTTGCAGTTAGATGGACCATTTTATGGTGCATGTTTAGCAGCTGCAACTTTGTTGCTTTCTTTGGCCAAACAAGCATCATGCTTGTTAGAACTTGGTATAGTTGAGGTATAGCTTTATGCTTTACTCTTTTTGCAACATGAGAGATACATAATGCTGCATCTTGATATACCCAATAGTGACTAGGGATCCTTATATTTCATCTCAATGAATCCGCCACAGATGTGTGGGCCATTCCCTATTTCATCTCAACCACACCAATATCATCACAGTAGTGGTACAACATCAATGCAAACACAATAGTGCAATGATCAAATATGAGGATGATAATTCAACATCAATATCCAACAACAGACAATCAAAGCATATCGTCAAGTGAATCATCTCACTCGACCAATTGCCTACAATATAATCAAGTCATACAAATCAACAAGATTCTAGTTATAACCCAAGTTGTTTAACAAGGTCACATCATCAATTTACAATACACAAATTCTCATATGAAATCCCTTCATCAATTCCCATTACTCCCAATCATACAATGACATTCAAGGTTCAATAAACTCAACGAAAAGTCAAGAAGTCCACTTGCCTTAATTAATCAAACAATCACTCCGGAACTTGAGCTTTCCGCTTTTGTTGAGTCTCCAATTCAACACAATCTATTCAAATAAGTAATCACAATAAGATTTTGAGACTGTTAGCACCCATATCAAGAGTTTTGAAAAATGAGGTCAAATCGACCCAAGAACCCAATTCCAAAAATGAGGCTAAATCTGGAAATTTAATTAAAAATTCTGTTACCCAAACCATTTGGAAACCAACCGTGAAAACCAAATAAAAAATAGAGCTGGAATCATTCTTAAATCACCAATTAATCAAAAGCCTTAAACATTTTCAAAAACCTTCAAAGGTTGGACCAACCACTCAATCTTAATCACCAAAATCATGAATAAATCAATGGGTAAACGAGTTGGGGGAGTTAGAAATAGTTACCCAATTGATGAATGTTGAATAATCCTTTTGAAATCGCCAAAGCCGAGCTCTCAATATTAAAAAAAATGGTGAATCGGGTTGAAACCCCAATTTTGAGAAAACATTCTGCCAAGGTGAAAATTACTCTACACAATCGTGATGACCAAGGCTTCAAGATCGTGATGACTTAGAAGGTCAGCTCATTTATTTTGACCATTGTGATCACGATGTTCAACCACACGATCGCGATGATTGAAAAAACTAAGCTATGCGATCACGGCGGTCATCCACCCGATTGCGATGCACACAAAACTAACCCTATGCGATTGCAAGAGAGGATGCCATGATCGCAAAGAACAAATCATACTCCACCAGAAAACACAAATCAACAATTTGCAGGAGGCACAAAATTCCCAAATGGACCTTTGAAATTCATTCGGAACCCCGAGTTTCACAAACCAAATATGCTACCCATCTAAACTCAATGTTCTAGACTTAATAAACCATCGAAAGATGAATCAAGATAAAGCTATTGAATCACGCCCAATGCCAAATTTTACGTAATCTTTCACATACCAAGTTTCAACTACCATTTAAACCGTCATATACCCCATGCCAAAACTTAGAGAAATTCTTTGTCACTCCAATAATTCTATATATCATAAGCACATAACCTCTATTTACCATCAAGTATCTATGTAATGCATCATAACATTCTGGGTAGTCCCATCAACATAGTAGTTTCAAACCCCTTGAAATCCTCAATAACTATGTAGAACTGTAGGTCTATACCATATATAGCACCCCCATAAGCCATCTACCATAATTTGAATAACCCAAACCAACATAAGAACGTGGAATCTTCCATATATCATTGTTTATTACCCAAACCAAAACCCAATCTTCATAAAGGTCGCTGATAAACCCCTAGTAAGTCTGTGCCAAACCAGTTCAGATTGTATAGTCATATCTGAACTCAAAGACAAAAATCCATACAACCTTCAACTTCAAACAAAGGGTCTACACGAGATGTATTAATATTCCTTCACTTTTCTTGGATTCTTCCCATGCTGTAAATTCCAAATTCCTTGAACTCTTTAATATACGAGACTCTTGTTCCTTTCGCTAAATCGCTTACCAAGCTTATCCTTTAACCAACAACCTATGTGAAACCCTTCCTTATATCCTTTAACAATAAAAAATAGCAAATATTACGATCCAAACCATGAACGCTTGAAACCTAGCTTTTCTCTTCTTGGAATCTTGCTCTAATTTTATCTATGTCACGCCTCAAGGCTACCCCTTGACGCGGACACGGGACCTAGGATCACGAGTGACCTTAAGCTAACCCAGTTGGCATATCATAAGCATACTAAAGATAAATTGAAGTAAAAGAAATACTGTGCGAAAGCTAAATCATCATGTAAAATGAAATGATGGGGAATACCCATATACTATCTGAATAAAAGAAACTGAGAGTTTGAATACAAATGAAAAGTCAAACTCTAACACTAAAGCTGAAACTAACTATGTCTGAAATAAAGCCTCTACTGACTAGAAATGTTTGGACATGCCCCCAGCTAGATCTATCAAAATTGAAACTAAAGCTAAAAGCAAGAAAGATAATCATGTCACTAGTCCGCGAAGAATGAGGACTCACCACTGATGTTGCTGGACTGAAGATCAGGAACCGATCTATGGGTGATTTGATTGATGAGGACCTGAACCTACATCACGAGAAGATGTAGCGCAGAGTATGCGTTATCACTTGAAAGGTATATATTGAGCATGCATGATAGAGTAAAGATGAAAAAATCATATAACTGGACAAAGCGATAAAACTATGATATAATCTGAACATGATACTATACTGAAAATACTGAACATGGCTAAGCTGAATGCAATGACCATGTTTAGAACATGCTAAGACTGAATACTGAACAATACTAATAACATGGTCAATGCAATAGAATCTGACTGAACTGTAAGGGAGCTACTAATAACCGACATAAAATCACATTAGCTAAATGTGGAGTCCAATGTATACGCCTCATCGAGATGACCCAATATACCTTGCCAGAGGTATAGAGGTATGCTGGCGTGATCACTAAAATAATGCCCACAGAGGGGACTTACAACCTACGGGG
>NW_006239554.1:205813-223638 GCF_000226075.1 Solanum tuberosum
TGGCGTGATCACTAAAATGATGCCCACAGAGGGGACTTCCAACCTACGAGGCACATAGTTCTGGGACTTGAGGGTGACTGACCCTAGTCCACTCGGTATTAAGCTTCTCCCAATTGATTAAATAATTAACACTTTATGACTGAAATGTGGTAATACTGGATAGCTCAAAATACTGACATGCAAACTGAGAATGCACCATTAATATACTGATAATAATTCATTCGAAAACTGAGGCATTTTTATATATATATGAATTAACTGACCTAGCATGTGTAATTCATGAACTAAAAGAACTACATAGCTAGGGTTCTGAATTTATGAAAGAAAAAAACAATACTACAACATGATACTATGATTTGGATCAGTCTAACAGCTAAAAACCCAACAATTCTAACATTCAAGAAGCCCAAAGTCTAGATAATATTAAGGGTAATCAAGATTCTGATTGAAATCTAGGGACCTAATGGGTGGAAGGAACCCACTAGTGAAATCCACATACCCAGTGACGAATTCCACGGAGAAATCTTTCGATTTCGAGGCTGGAACTGATGGAACCTTATTGCGTTCTTGAACTAGGGCTCTTAACCTCTTTCTCCTCTTACACTCTAATTTTTCTAAGTTTTGAAGAATGATCTGACTTAGGTAAGTTCTAATTATGTTTCTAGGCTAAAACTGACCAAAACTATGTAGTTTAGGGTCTAAATGATGTAGTTTAGGTGTCCAACGCATAAGGAAAAGACCAAAAGACCCCTCACTTAACTGCTATCGGGGTCATCGACGGGCGGGACCGACGGACCGTCTATCGACTGACGGTCCGTGCCGGTCAACCGTTAATCGCGACTGGAGGCTGGAAACTGAGGGTCTGATCCACGGACACGTACCACGGCATGTGGTCT
This sequence comes from Solanum tuberosum, assembly GCF_000226075.1. Classification (NCBI taxonomy): domain Eukaryota; kingdom Viridiplantae; phylum Streptophyta; class Magnoliopsida; order Solanales; family Solanaceae; genus Solanum; species Solanum tuberosum. The sequence continues at coordinate 206,710 of NW_006239554.1, forward strand.
GACCTACGGTCCGTGGGTCCGGCCGTGGGTCGACCCTTAGACAAAATCTTGGGGCTGAGTCTGGTGAGGGTTGCAGATGCAAACCACGGACCACCAGCACGGGTCGTGGGTCACCTTATGGTCTGTAGGTGGCAACCGTGGGTTGCACCTGCGACTTTTGGAAATCTGCATTGATGTCTGTTTTTGGATACAGAGTATTACACTCTAAGTGCTAAAGAACGTGAAAAGGTGGTTTAGCATCTGATTATACCCTTAATTGGATTAAGAAAAAAGTGTCTAGGCTTAGTAGGAATAGGAAAAAGACCAAACTATCCTTCAAAAAATGATTGATATGCCTTTACAAGAGAGGCTTCACTTATAAAGTTGGCATAACTTTCTACTAGAAGCTCGAAATTAGGCAAACTTGACTGCGTTGGAAAGAAGACTCAAAAACCTTTAATTTGATAGGTCTGAGCCACCTAATTCTTTATGTGTTAAAAAATATGATCATTTAAAATTGATCCAAAACTTAAAATTGATGGATGACTCGTACAAACCTATCTTTAGCTCTTTTCGAAACTCGAAGTGTTACAAAAGACTCTGGTGTGAGCACAGTGGTGGTTTCAGAAAGTTATTATGTGATAGAAAGCTTAGGCAATGATCAGTTGGGAAGGTGTAATGACTCTTAGTGGGGGAGTTGCCAGAGGAATGGGGTGAGTGACTTGGGAATATAGTGTGAGTCCAAAATGGTGGTGCTTGGTAGTATGGATGATGTCTTAAATGTCAGGATGGATAATTTAAGTCTTATGTTTCTTTGATTTTTTTCATATTATTATGTGGTGAATTCGGGTCGATCGGTGACGCCTTCCAATACACTTTATTTGTACTGATACTATTCTTACTTTGCCACTTGGCATAGTCTGGTTACATGATCTGTGATGTTTATTTGGTGAAGATGATGATCTCCGATATTTTCTACTCCTTTTTTCTTATGGTGGAGTTGTGTCTTATTACTTTCAAATCTTGTACTCTTAAAAGCTCTTTTCCCTGTTTAGACAAGTTCCTTGGGAGGGTCCCTGTATTTCTCAAAAGTACTTTATTTTCTCAAAAGTACTTTATTTTAAATCACCTTCCCTGTATTTCTCAAAAGTACTTTATTTTAAATCAAGTTTGAGAGTGTTTAAGTATTTAAATAAGGTGATTTGTTTATAGTTGTCCACTTCTGCATTACATGCTTTAGATTGGGTGTAAGAGTTCTCTTATCTAGGTGTTAGAGTAGGTGTCCTTATGATCCGACGGTTTGGATTGTAACATTATCATACTTAAAAAATGATTCTTTTTTAAAATAAATTGGATAGGATGACTCGAAAAAGGTTGTGAAATAGTAATATTTTTCTTTATATTCTGTCGTTTTTATTTTTCAATTGTTCTTAGATAAATGTTATTCTTTATTAGTATTCTTTTATGAGACTATTATTTACAAAAGTCTAATGATCTGAAAGAGTAAAATCTGAGGTGAGTGTATTAATTTATATATAGGGATACGTATAATGTAAAACCTCTTGGTAGATCACTTTCATTTTTCTTCCATTGTAACTTCAGGTTGTCATCTTCTATTTTATCATTATCCTTTTTCTTATTGTTAATTTCTATGATCATTTATAATGTAATTTTGTCTTTCCTTTACCTTATTGTTTAAGAGTGTGTTTTCACTTATCAATACTTACATAATTTGGATTTTTAATATTAATGATAAAATTTTATTCACTACATTTGATTTTGTTCCATAATTGTTTGTGTGATTCTGAGTTATAATGTTCCTTTTTAATTACATTTTTTATCTTACAATTTTTATGTTATTTATTTAAAAAAATTATACAAAGAATATAACATACACAATATATATATATATCTATTACTATTATTATTAATTAATTCAATACACGTGCAAAACGCGTATACTTAACTAATATTATTCAAATACCAAAATTATTATGATAATTTAGCATTTAATTACAAAGTCACACGACCATGTTTGGCTGAGGTTGACCAACTTTTTATTTATTTCATCTTTGACTCTAATAGCTTTGTTGACCTTATAAATTAGCTATTTTGGAGCCTTCTTTTCCAGTCATTCTATTATTCGTACACTTCACGCAACACTCTAAGCTATTGTTCCTTCCAAGAGACAGAAGAGACTCCCTTGAAAGACCTACAAGATGGGTAGAAAAATTGAGATTAAGAAAATTGAAGATATAATAAAGCGTCAAGTCACATTTTCGAAGCGACGTAGTAGTTTACTAAAGAAGGCGAAAGAGATTGCAATTTCCTGTGATGTGGATGTGTTGTTGGTCGCGTTCTCCCCTGCTAACCGTCTTAGTAAATTTTGTAGCCAAAATAGGTATTGTATTTACGAACCGACAAAAATTCCGTTACGTTGTGCTTGTTATTGATCTATATAAAACGATTAGCTAGATTAATTTTTTTTACTAAATTGCTACTTTTGTAGAATTGAAGACATTCTTCAACGCTATATTGAGCTTCCGATTGAGAGGAAATTGACGTACGTGAACTAACCCTAAATTTCTTCTATTGATTTTTTTAATTTAGCTATTAGTAACTTATATACTATAGCACTAACTTATGAGTTTTTATTTTTGTTGGGGTTAGTTATATGGCCAATGTTCAGGTACTTTGCTCTTTTACATATTTATTGTCGATCTATATTTGTAGTAATTTTCTAACCTTATATCTTGTTTTTATGAATGTGATCAATCAATTAGTCTAATCTACAAATGAATATGAAATAAACTAAACTTTGAATTGAAAATTAGTAGTCACTCCATTTTAATTTGTTTGCCTTAATTTGTTTTAGTTTATTTAACAAAATATGTCAAGTTAGGTCTTGAGCTTAATTCATACACCAAATGCTAACTCAAATGGAGAAAGATTGTCTGAGCACAATTTCATTCCTTACACACACACACCACACCCAGGTCCAAGATTGATGGGTTTACCGCATTCATTCATCAAAGCACTAGCCTCTCTCTGGTGGGCCTTTACCTTTCAAATAGAAGAGGGGGATCTGACATTTCGTATCAAGTATTCCATTTATCTCTCACACACACACCCCACACCCAAATCTAGACATTTCGTATCCAGTATTCCATTTATCACACACACACACACACCACACCCAGATCCAAACATTTCGTATCCAGTATTCCATTTATCACACACACACACCCTTTATCCAGACATTTTTTTTTATGTGTGATTCCATTTATCGCCCCCACTCCAGATCCAGACCAAAGGTAGTTCCACCCACGCAACTGCCCATTTCGTAGGGCCCACATATAGATTGCGTCTAATATCATATCAAGTTAATTAGGTCTTGAGTCTAAATTGAAAACTCCATTAATGGAGATTGAGAATATGCAGAATTGCAGAGAGAAGAACAGAGGAGAAGAGAAGAGAATAGAGCATTGTATTGAAATCAATAAATTTTCTGTTACATTGAAAGTTAGCTTTTACATTGTAGTTCAATATCTATTTATAGACTATAGTATTGTAACTAATTTCATAACTAACTATAGAAGTTTCTAGAACCTTTCTAACAACTCTAACTAACTCACACCATATAGCTTGTTCAATCTCCTAAACTGATCAACACTCCTCGTCAAGCTTTATGGTTGAAACATATTCTTCATTCCAAATTTGCTCAACAAACTGGTGTGTTGTATCTTGCTCAGACTTTTAGTTAGTAGATCAGCTAGTTGGTCCTTAGTGATTATGTGTTGAGTTTTCAACATGCCTTGGCAAATTCTTTCTCGAACAAAATGACAATCAATGTCAAAATGTTTTGTTCTTTCATGAAAGATGGGGTTAGCTGCAATCTGGATGGCTGCCTTGCTATCACAAATCATATTTACTGGTGTTGTTATCTTGACCCCCAACTCGTTGTATAGTCCTATCAACCAAGTTATCTCAGTTGTACATGCTGCCATGCTTCTGAACTCAGCTTCAGCGGAACTCCTTGAAACTGTCTCCTATTTCTTTGATTTCCAAGAAATAAGTCCTTCACCAAATTTAACCAAGTAGCCTGTAACTGATCTTCTTGTTTCCATACATGCTCCCCAGTCAGAGTCACAGTAAGCTGTGAGTTTAGAAGTGTCTCCTGCAGGCATTAACAAGCCTAATCCAGGTGCTTCTTTGATGTATCTAACTACTCTAAGAGCTGCATTCATATGTGACTGCTTAGGACAATGCATGAATTGGCTCAAGACTTGTACTGAGAAAGAAATATCTGGTCTTGTCATAGTGAGATATGAGAGCCTTCCTACCAGTCTTTGATATTTTGTAGTGTTAGTTAGTATGCTGTCTCCTTCAGCTATCCCTTCATTAATATGCTCATCATATTGAACTGATGTGAGATCTTAATTCATTTCTAAAGGTGTACAGGCTGGTTTTGCTCCCCCTAGGCCAGACTCAGATATCAATTCTAATGCATACTTTCTTGTGACATGAGTATGCCTTTGTTGGACCTTGAGAACTTAATGCCCAAAAAGAACTTTAACTCACCCAAGTCTTTCATTTTGAATTTTTTTTGAATATCCAGTCTAGTGTTGCATAAAAGTTGTTGATTGTTTCCAGTTATAAGTAGATCATCTACATAAACCAACACTACAACAATATCATTGTCAGTGTGCTTAGTATATAATGAATAGTCATAATGACTCTGCTTGAAACCCATATCTATCAAGGCTTCAGTCAGCTTCATATTCCATTGCCTTGGTGCCTGGTTAAGTCCATATAAGGACTTATGTAGTTTGCAGACCTTGTGAGTCTCCCCCTGTCTAGCAAACCCACTAAGAATAACCATATAGACCTCCTCAAGAGGTCACCATTAAGGAAAGCATTATGAACATCCATTTGATAGATATACCAACATCTAGATGCAGCAAGAGCAACAATAGATCTAACAGTCACCATCTTAGCAACAGGACTGAAAGTCTCACCATAGTCAAGACCTTCCTTCTGACTAAACCCCTGTGCAACCAACCTGGCTTTAAACCTTTCCACAGCTCCTGATGATAAGTATTTGATTTTGTAAATCCACCTACACCTAATAGGCTTCTTACCAGGTGGTAAATCCACAATACTCCAGGTGTGATTACTTTCTAATGCATCAATCTCCAAAAACATTGCCTTGACCCAAGCAGGATCAACAACAGCCTGTTGAAAAGACACAGGCTCACACAAAGCTGGGTAAGCTTGAAGGACATGTTGATAGGACTGAGAGAGATGGGAATAGGTAAGCTGATCAGCAAGAGGATATGAGCATGTATTGCCTTTGGGGTGAGTAACAAAATCTTGCAGCCAAAGAGGAGGCTTGCTGGTTTTGTTAAACTTTCTGGTGGGAACATGTGGAGCAACATGTGGTGACTGAACTAGAGACACTGGACAAGGATCAATATGGACAGAACTATCAGTTGGTGGGACACAACCATCAGCTGGTGGGACACATACAGTGTCAGCAGGGGGTGTCAGTATGTCCAGAACTGAAAATATAGGATTAGAGGATTCTTGTGCATGCTTGAAAGGAAATACGTGTTCATGGAAGATCACATGTTTGCTTACAAAAAAATAATGAGCATGAAGATCAAATAAGATGTAACCTTTCTGTGTTGAAGAGTATTCCATAAACACAACAGAAATGGCCCTAGAGGAGAATTTGTCCAATACTCTAGGACATGCAGCATAACACAAACACCCAAACACCCTGAGATAAGACAATGATGGAGGATGCATATATAGTTTCTCATAAGGAGTCTGAAATCTCAGTAACTTTGAAATAGGTCTGTTCAAAATATAGACAGCAGTAGAAACACATTCACCCCAATACTTGAGGGGGATATCAGCCTGAAATCTGAGGGCCCTAGCTATATTTAGAATGGCCCTGTGTTTCCTCTCAACTACCCCATTCTGTTGAGGAGTATACACACATGAGGATTGGTGGACAATACCAAGGTCACTTAGGACAGCCTGAAATTTGTGACTCAAAAACTCAGAGCCATTGTCTGTTCTCAAAGTTTTAACACTGGTAGAGGACACATTATTAACTTGAGTAAGGAATTGTTTAAGAACAACTATGGTGTCAGCTTTGGAATTTATTAAAAAAAATCCAAGTGTTTCTACTAAAATCATCCACAACTGTAACAAAGAACCTTTTGCCATTATAAGTAGGAACTCTGTAGGGTCCCCATATATCACAGTGCAACAATTCAAAAACAGAACTAGACAAAGTAGAGCTTAATGGAAATGGAAGTTTTGTGTGCTTAGCAACATGACACACTGTACAATGAGAGTGATTTTTTCCTCCTAAAGACCTAAAACACTCATGTCTCTTTATTATGTCAAGAGGTGCATGTCCTAACCTCTTGTGCCATACATTAACTGAGTCAGAAGGAACATGTACAGTAGCTGACTTAGTAAGACTCCTACTACTATTCACCAACTTCTTTGGAGCTTGAGTTGGTCCACCTTTTAGTATGTAGAGTCCATGTTGTTCCTTACCAATCCCTTTCACATGACCATTTGAGAGATCCTGAAACACACAGAAGTCAGGATAAAATGCTACCATGCAATTAAGCTCCTTAGTGATCTTGGACACTGACATCAAGTTAACTCTGAAGTCAGGTAGATATAATATATTGGATACATGCTGATTTGGAAACAGGCATGTGCTACCAATATGAGAAACAACAGTAGTGTTACCATTAGGCAAATAAACCTTATTGTGTGCATCCGGAATAGATACAGTACTAGTGTCTAATGTGTCAAGATTTGAGGTAATGTGATGAGTAGCTCTAGTGTCTACCACCCATTCACCTGCATCATATGAACACAATAGAGCAGAAGTATGTATACCTACATCTACAAAGGCCACCTTGGCTGAAGATTCTACTGTGCTATCAGCTCCATTCTTGGACAATAGCTAGAGAATGTGTTGATACTGATCCTGCGTGATAAATCCTCCAAAAGGTTGAGCTACAGAAGAAGAAGCTCTTGACTCAATGTTAAGAGGTGTATCAACCTGATTAGCATAAGCTCCAGTAGTCTGGCCTTTCATCTTTGACTTAAAATCAGTTGGATATCCAACAATTTTGTAGCATTGTTCGTTAGAGTGACCCCTGCAACCACAGTGATCACATTGCAACAAACGCCTCTTATTCTTGTAACTACCAGATGAACTTGCACCACTACTGTTGTAACTACCAGATAAACCTGCACCTGAGATATTACCAGAACCTCCACTAGAACTGCCTCCTTTGAAGTTACTTGAACCTATGTAAGAGTTTGAATTCTTATTATTGTACATGATTGTGCCTTCAATTGCACCAGGTCCTGAGTTAATTGAATTAGAATTCACTAGACTTCTCTGACACTCTTGATCCATAAGAAGAGCATATGCTTTGTTCAAGGTAGGAATATGACTCATCATAAGGATTTGACTTCTAGGTGGTGAATAGGATTCATTCAGACCTATAAGAAACTGAAGAAGTCTCTGATACTCACAATGTTCACCAAACATCCTTGATTCTGGACAAGGACATGAAGGACAGGGCATGAGAGCATCATACTCATCCCAGAGATCTCTTAGTTTGGAGAAATAGTCAGCAATGGTCATTGTTCCTTGAGTGAGAGTGTGAATCTCTCTGTGTAAATGAAATATCCTAGATCTGTTTACAGTATCGAACCTTTCTCTCAGATCCAGCCATACCTTTCGAGCATCAGATGCATAGACAACTGAACTTTGAAGTCCAGGTCGAACAACATTCATTATCCAGGATAAACCTACAGCATTACATTTTTCCCAATGATTATGTAACACTGGTTCAAACATAGATTTAGGAAATCGTCCATCAACAAATCCTAACTTGCTACGTCCTACAAGTCCAATCCTAAATGATCTACTCCAAAGTGTATAGTTCTCAGATCCAGTTAATTGTAGGGAGATCAAAGAGCTACCTGGAGTGTCTGTGTGTTGAAGAAATAGGGGGTGATTATGGTCGATTACTGGAAATGATGCCATGGTTGTAATTCCAGCACTTGTACCTTCAGTAGTTGAATCAATTGTCATTTGTAGAATCTAGATTGTAGCTGAATTTGACCTTTGATCCTTTCTTTTGAGTCACCTTTGAACAAGGATGAACTCTGAGAATCCAGTGGTAAGATTTACAACGGAACTAGTCTTTGATCAAAGGCTCTGATACCATGAAAACTCCATTAATGGAGATTGAGAATATGCAGAATTGCAGAGAGAAGAACAGAGGAGAAGAGAAGAGAAGAGAAGAGAGCATTGTATTGAAATCAATAAATTTTCTGTTACATTGAAAGTTAGCTTTTACATTGTAGTTTAATATCTATTTATAGACTATAGTATTGTAACTACTTTCATAACTAACTATAGAAGCTTCTAGAACCTTTCTAACAACTCTAACTAACTCACACCATATAACTTGTTCAATCTCCTAAACTGATCAACAATTATACTACTCTAGTTCATAGAGAGGAGGATTACCTTGTCGGAGACCATTAATCACCGATGTAGGACATTAAATCCTTCATCAAAATCATTTTTAATCCTTTTTGGCTACTCTTTACTTTAAATTTCCAACATCATATATTTCTTACTTCAAAATTAAATGATTATTGATATCTTTTAATTTCCAAATGTCTTTAGTTTAAGATCATGAGTTACAAAAATCTTAATTACTTTATTAAATCGTGTCAAGAAAAAATTAAACAAACAAATTAAAATGGAGTGCGTAATAATTAAAATTATGAAACTGACATCCTCAAAATTAATGAAATACTAAATGATTTTTAACTAGTTATAATTTGTTCAAGACAGTAAGTTTGACTTATGTCGAAAAGTGTATAATTTATAGAGTTGTAATAATTTTAATTATTGGGATCAGTTTTACCCATCATTTATTAATATATATTTTTTGTTGTATAAATGAAGGAAAAAGTGGCAAAACTGAGGCAATTGAACCATATCAGGGGAGATATTAGCAAGCTATACTTTCTTGATAAGCAGTTTGTATCTCTTTTCTTTCTCACGTCTTTCTTTGATTAATTTATTGTCTCTCTCTAGTTTTGTTCTATTCAATGTTATTTACAAGACCATATATATAAGTGTTAGACCATTACTATCATCACCATCACCATCACCATCACAATCAAGTTCAGTGTATTTCCATAAGTAGGGTCTAGGATACTAAGTACGTAATCTTACTCCAACCTTATATATAGGGTAGAGAAGTTCTTTCCGATTGACAAATTACCTCCTTCATTATTTGTAGCTGAGACTGACAATTTGAATAAGCTCACAGAAGCAGAGTTATATAAGCGTTGTACAATATTATTTTATCGAAATGTTAGATACTACTTAGTTCCTTCATCATACTTGATTTCTTTTGTATGAAGTGAAATTGACTCTCACTAATGAATTACATTGTCTCATGATGGCTACCTTTGGATGTTTCAACCTGCCGCTGGTATCTTAAATTTCTACAGGATTGAGGTGAGCATAATTTAATCTGATGTCTTTCTTATAATTTATTTTTATATTTTCAATCTATCCTTGCTATTCTAATTAGTAGTTTGTTAGTTAAGTGAGACATTGAAATAGAAGTTCATAATAGTCTTAATAAATAAATGTCAATTAATCATTATGTATCTATGAGGAAAGTTGGTAAAGTCATTTTAACGTGAAATTCTATGATACAGAATTTGGAGCTACAAATCACGAAGAGCACACTGGAAATGCAGATTGTGGATGCTCATATAAGGTCATTTAATTAGTATCACAAGTGTTTTTCTTTGTAGTTCTTAATTATAACATCATGATTGAATACATCGACGTCACTTTAAATTTTTATTTAGACATTTGAAGTATAGTCTATTTCAATTGTCTAAATGTAATATACTAATAAATTAAAAAAAGTTATCGATATTTTTGCCTAACAACATGATTTTGTAGGGATTACGAACCAGGGCCAGAATAAGAGGCTCCTCTTCATCAGCTTTGTTGGTGTGAGAAGAACTTGCAACTATCTCTCCAAAAAATCAGGGATAGAAAAGTTTGTTCTTTCACCAATTTTTTTTTTCATTGAAGAATAATGCGAATTTACAATTTTCAAGAAAATAAATATTTTTCTTAGAAATAATGTAAAACCTCAATTAATGTCAAATAAATTATGATTAGGTGGAAGTGGAGAAACAAGGAAATATGGATGTTCACTTTGCTGCACAACAAATAACTCCTCAGCAGTTTGATACTAATAATTGGATTAATCCATACAGGTCATCAATATTTTCACATGATATTTCTTTACAAAAAATCTCTCTCCTTTTACCTTTTTGTTTAATTGTTATTTCGTTATTATTATAGTTCAAGTATCCAGGGGAGTATGTATCAAAACTGGATGGACAAAGGAAAGAGACTAGCAAACAGTTCTAGCCATTACACATATGCCCCTTCCTTTGCAACTTCTTCACAGAGTGGGAATATACCATTTTCTCAAAATCAAAACTCATCGCCTTATATCCCATTGCAGGTAACACTTTTTTAAAATGCAGTAACTAAGATATCCTTAAAAATGAGATTTTTATTTATTTATATTATTTTTATCTGCACAATAGAGGCATCAACAATACACCATGGTAGATGTCCAACAAAATCCACCACAAACATTTGAACAGTCACAGGTACTTTAATATTCTTGAAAAATATTATTTCATGTTAAGTTCTCCTTAAAGAGATGAGATATTTCTTTTTTAATTTTGATATAATTATTTTTATCCACTCAATAGAGCCAACAACAAAACATGACAGTAGATATCCAGCAGAGTCCAACACAAATATTTGGACAATCACAGGTACATTAATATTCTTGAAATATTATTCTTTGTTAGATCCCCCCCCCCCACCCCCGCTACTAAACTAGCTAAGTCATATATTTTGCAGGCACAATTGACTTTTGGTGAAAGTACTAATTATAATAACTCTCTCATGAACTTCCAGAGAAATATTTGTGCTTCTACAAGGTTTCTTTTGATATTTATGCATTTAATTATTGTTCGCCATATAATATGTTATTTGTTTCGAAAAAGAATGATCGACATTAGAATTATAACATTTGAAGCACCTAAACTATATACAAGATGAAATTATTATTATATTTATGTTGGTATTTTTCCTGTTTAACATGATATGATTCCTAAGATCTCTCTCTCACTCAGGCCTGTCTCGAGTCCACTAGCAACTACGGGTACACACTTGAACAATCCCTCTGAATCAGGGTTGGAGTATGCCCATTCAAATTCGAATAGTAACTTGAGCAATAACAACAACATCAATCACATCATTCAACAAAATGAACATTCTTTATTTCAAAGTGATGCAATAACTCCTAATATTCATGGATTTAACTATCCTAGGGAGGTTAGTTCAAAGCTCTATTCTTATTATTATCAACTAATTAACTTTATTTGTTTGCTTATAATTTCATTTTTTATTATATTATTCACTCAAATACTCACTTTAAATGTTTTATCACAATGATTAGGAGAATACAATGGGAAGCAATGAATACTTTGCTGACACAACATATGAGAATGATGCATGGGATGTTTTCCTTAATGAAGCTCTTAATGGAGAAGACTTTTGAAATTTAGATTGATCAATTAATGACAAAGAAAAACTTTTTTAAATCTAGTTCCTTTGTCTTTGATTCATTTGAAAGAGCATAAACTCATGATATTTTAGCTTTTTATTTACTTGTTTTAGTATGCAACATCTCATCTTAAATGTATGTATGGTTGCCTATATATGTTAACAACAAGGACCTATGAATGTTAGATATAAATTGTATGTTGGAAACATCATATGTTTTAATACTTCTTATTGTTAAGTTGTCCTTTTAGACTATATGTCAAGACTAAACCAAGTGGTCAAAAGTCCATTTAGGTTATGGGTGAATTTGATTGTATTACTAATCCTATAGAAAGGAGAGGAGGTAAACCTCATGAGATGGAAAAGAGCATGTCATTTCTTGACTGCAAGAGAGAGTGAACTTAATGAAAAAAGTTTCATTGAGTCTATATATACTTGGTGCAATTACTAAGTGCTTGAATGGACAATAAATAGAGTTCCTATCAATCAAAATAGGCTGCAAAAACTCCTTGATACTTTTGTAGCACACTTGGTCAGAAGTAGTGGTACTAGGGGTGACAAACGGGTTGGTTGAGTAGGATATGGACCGATCGAAAATTAGTTAGGTAAAAATGGATAAAATATTCGATCCAACCCATATTTGATATGGATTAAAATGGGTAAATTCAATGGATAATGTGGGTCAGACTATCCATTGCTTCTTATTATGTGAACACAGAATTAGTTCCTCCGCATTAAAAAACAATTTTCTTATATTTTTCTGGAATGAAAGAAAACATTTTCATGTTTTTCGAGAGTATATATTTCTGTAAAATGAGTGGGTTTGAGTCGAGAATCGAGATCAAGAGGTCAAAATTCGGGTCTTGGTTCGGGGTCGGAAGTCGGATCCTAGGTCTGGACCTATTTCGGATGGTGACATTTAAGAAAAGTTATGAAAACTATTTTTCTAATTTAAGGAAAGTTTTGAATTTTTTTTCCTTACTGTATGTATGGAAGTCATTTTTTTTTTAAAAAAAGAGGAAAATAATAAGTTCATTTGAAAAATAGTTTATAACAGATTTAAGTCAACCAAACATGAGAAATTTGAAAATGTTATAATATAGTGAATGTCTATTTATTAGAGAAAAATTAGGAACTCTAACTTTGGGAGCAAGTCAATTTTCCCCTATAAATATAGAGGGTAAGATCATCTCTTCAAGAGAAATAATAAGTCTTCTCTCTATTTTCTTCTCATTGTTTTATATAGTTTCATAACACGTTATCCTGACTTATCCCAAAGGAATACACGAGACGACTCTAATTTGTCCTAGAGGAATGCATGAAACGAGATGAGTAGCAAGAATTGGAATAATCTTCGGTGGTAAGTCATATTGTATTAATTTTTTCATATGTACTGATGTGTCCAAATTTGACAGCAAATATAGGTTACACAGGTTGCTTCGATATAGATTTTCATGTTAAAGTATTTTATGATATCTGGAAGTTCTTACCCCATTTTAAAACCTATTTATTCTATACAAGATGCACATTACTTATCCATGTTAAAGTTAATAACTGATGGTAGTAATAGATAGTTTAAAGGCTCAAGAATGAGTTTTTATTGAATTTTGGTCTATTATGTTATTGATTGAGCGTAAGATGATGTATTTAAGTCATATCGCACCAAAAAAGGGTAAGACATCAGGTTAAAGTCTTGATGCATCATGATAATAAGAAATTGGATTTTTTTTATTAAAAACCACAAAAGGTGGAGATTAGACATTGTCTAATCTGTCTATTAATATTAATTAGTAAAAATACAGAATCGGTGTGTAGAATTTTTGTCCAAACCACCTTGAGAAATAAGAAGGATGAACAACTCATCCTTGTACAAAAAAGTCCCAATACAATGGTACATGGGATTGGTCATGAGAGTATGGTAACCTCTAAAGTGCATAGATACAGAGTGTCAAATACACAAATTCCATGTCCCAAAAAACAAAAGAAATTAACCATTATCAAAAGTAAAGGACTTCCTCTGAAATTTGGTGTTCCTTCAATGTCATTCTTTAACCAATTTTTGACTTCGTTGGGAATAGTCGAATTCTGCGTGAAGAAAGTATGTTTCCTTCTTTTTTCACTCATATTAGCAAGGTAATCTGCCAAGTTATTTACTTCTCTATAGCAATGCTGGAATTTATAATTACCATTCCTCTTCAGAGAATTAATCTGACCGATGAGATGAACGATATGACAGTTGACATTGGAGTGATCATTGATCATGTTAATAATGATCATGGAGTCAGATTCTATGTCAACATTCTTGTATCCATCAGTGATGCACCATTGCATTCCCTAAAGAATAGCGTTGGATTCATCAACATTATTAGTACAGTCTCCATAGTAGTCTGAGTAAGCCATGATAGAAAAATCACTATCATCATCCCTAAGAATGCCTCCTCCACCTGGGCTGCCTAGGTTTCCTTTGCTGCATCCATCAGTGTTCAATTTGAATCTTCCAAGTTTTGGTTTCTCCACCTAAGACATTTGATGTTAATCTTGGGTTTCAGTCTTTCAATTTGTATTACAGTATTGCTCCATTGCTGATTGTAATGTACTTTTGGGAACTGACAAAGGAGCAACATTCTGATCTGACAGATAACATGATTGATAAAACTGCTTGGAAGGCTTTTGATCTCCTCGTACTTATGACTACATCGGGCTTTCCAAATTTCCCAACAAATGAATAAAGGAAGGCGGTGTATTAGTACTGAGTGAACTCTATTCTTTGTGTTGCTTAGCCACCATGTAATAAGAGTGTTGTTTCTTCTGTCTGGTCTATTGTTAATGCCACAAGAATTTGAGAAGAAATTCCAAACTGCATTAGCGAGTTCTCCTTGTTTGAAGAGGTGATCCACATTCTCTATGCATCCTTGTTCACAACAGATGCACTTTGAAGGTCCATTAACTTTGAATCTTTGAAGAGCTTCATCAATTGGTAGTTTATTGGACAACAACCTGGGCATGAAAAAAGAAATCTTGTGAGGAACCTGTTTTTGCCAAGTTCTGGCAGTAGTAAGGGTAGTAGTATTACTGCTTCTCAGTACTTGCCAGGCAGATTTAGTGGTGAAAAAACCATTTTGATTTGGAGTCCAAATAGGCATGTAATTATTGTGTCTCATAATGTGTAGCAATATGGCTAACAAAATAAGTAGGTAGAACACTATTAAGCTTAGCAAAATTCCAACCATCATTAGTGATAAAATCAAGCACCATGACCTTTTTAGAATAGTAAGTGCCAGGAAAATGATGAGCAGTGGGTCATGAGCCAATCCAGTTATCCCACCAAAAAGATACATTACCATTACCAATTTTTCGGAAAATATGTTTTTCACAAAAGGTTCTTGAGTCAAGAAGTCTTTTCCAAATATGAGATTATCCTGAAACCCATTTTTTGGAAACAGGATGTCACGACCCGATTTCTCGAATCATGATGGCACCTACTATCCCCTACCAGTAGATAAGCCAACCTGTAACCCAGAAATCAAGCAATGAGCGAAAGAGCAGAAACTAGCGCAAACAATAATCTAAACAAGGACAACAAGGTGGAAGCAAACCAAGATAAATATATACAGAAACTCTCCCAGAACTTGGAAGTCACTAGTACAGAGCTATCTAATAAAGAGTATAAGTCCCAAAAGTGGACCATAACAAAGCGTGTCTCAAAGGCAACAAGACTAGCTAAAACAAAAGAAGAAGACAAGACAAACCCAAAATGCCAAGTGCTCGCCCTCTTCTCCGAATCATAGACAAAAGAAGGCTAGAACTAATCACCGCTGGTAACTGGTACTGGGACCTGCATCACGAAGTAGATGTAGAGTGTAGCATGAGTACCAAAACAACAGGTACTCAGTAAGCATCACAGGCCGACTGAGCAAAAAGGGTAAAAACAATAAGAAATGATAGAATCTAGACACAGAGAGATCTAAGAGGATATGAAAAGAAAGCACACGAGCATACCAGAAACAAACTAAGTACAACTAAACTAAATCTAACTGGACCCCATAATCCCAGAAGGTACACTCGTGTGCAAGTTTAAGTAAAACCTGAACAAACCCCCATAAGCCCGACAGGTACACAGAATAGCTAAGTCTACTGAGAAAGAAGGAAACCGGACTCCCAGCCCAAAGTAACCAAGATAATCCATCAGACTCTACTCAGCCAGCAGTGCACTCCCAGCCCGGCTAGAAAGAGTGACCTTATGGGGCACCCAACCAAATAGTCCACTCCCAACCCAAATAGAAAGAGGGACCCGTGAGGGAGGTAGAAATCGCGAGTCGTCCTACCATGCAGTCAGCTCTGAGCCCAACTAGAAAAATGATCCGGGGACACCCAGCCAGCAGCACACTCCCAGCCCAGCTAGAAAGAGAGGTCCGGGGGAGATCGCCGATAACACCAAGTCTACCAAGCCAGCGATACGCTCCCAGCCCAACTAGAAAGAACGACCTCGGGGGTGATGGTATCTCCAATAGGATCCAATCCAACAACAACCACTGTGGAACGCCATCCACTCTACAAAATCACAGAAAAGGCTCCAAGCCTATAATATCTCAATCCCACACCTTTAGTGATGCACCTAACCTTTGAGAACGCGTCGGAACTAGAGGGAGAAGATACAAAGTGCAGCAAGCAACGATAACGCCTAATCTAAGGCTCAAACCATCAGATTCAAGTCTGCTACTCCAGTCTACAAGGAGCTAAGTCATCTAAACGACGTCGACAGAAAGTCAAGGCTATCCAGCCCATACGGGTCATAAGTCTAAGACAATGCTAGCCTAACCTAGACTAAGGACATCATGCTTACGGTTAAGGATGAACAAGGCATACAACACATAGCATACAAACATACAAAAGTATTTAGCATATAAGCATGCAACTCTACTAAACCGGTTAACATAATACTACACCCGAAGTATGGCCAATCGATCCTAACATAAGGTATCTAATCAAAGTAAAGTAGGAAACTGGTACCCACCCCCAATTCACTCCAATCGACATGCTTTTATACAGTTAAGCTCAATCTAAAAGAAAGGAAGTCGTAGCCTACCTTAAGGCCGATCGCACGCGCTCCAAATCACTTTACCAGAGCTTTTCCTTTCCGATCGACCTTTGAACGTTGTCACTCTATCAAATATAGGATCACAACGTTAGTACAGTCGTTTAGA
>NW_006239554.1:230273-234392 GCF_000226075.1 Solanum tuberosum
GACTTTTTCTTTTTAGTTATGTTTTGTCTATGAGGGTGAGCCCGGTAGTTTGTCTTGGCCCCCGCTAAGTACTCATGTTTAGAGGTGGTGTTGGACAAGTTGTGTATTATGCTTGAGCTTGACTCAACTATGGTATCTATGTATCACTCCTCTTTTTTTTGTCTCTCTTGTTCCCTTAGTCCCGATTTCCCCCTTGATTATGCTTATCGCTTATGGTCATTTTATTTGCTTCCGCGACCAAGGATGTGTAATGATACGCTATGAGGCTTGTTTGAGGTTCCTTCGGGTTCCCCATTCGCCGGTCACGTCTAGGCCCTAGGCTTGGGTCGTGACATTTAGACACCAAAATCACAACAAATGGAGACGGGTCAATTTTGGAGTCAAAATAGAAATCGTGGGACCCGCACCGAACTATCCATATTTGACTCCGTTAAGAGACCCTAAATAGTACCCCAAACTTGTGTTCCAAAATGGAACACAATTCGAGGCTCAAAACACAGCAAAAACTAACAATCAAGAAAACCACACTTTAATCAACTTAAAAGAAAACAACAACAGTCTAAACTCGAAATTAACGAGAATCAAAAAGTTCCCATCACTCCTTGAACACTCTACGACATAGCCACAATAATTTCCAACACGTGGAACTTTGAATCACCCAAAACCGAGCTAAAATGAGAGAGATATGACCAAAACAAGAATGTCAAAAACAAAAGCTCGAAAAAAGGGTACAACAGCCAGGTTAATCGCAAAATTACCTCGAACTACATGCATCCGACAACTTCCGAACACCCTACAACAAAGCCACCAAAAATACGAAGCTCCTGCACTTCGAATCGCCTAATTCGAATGAGAGATGAGGTTTTTAAGTTTTGGAAAAGGGTTGCTGATAATCTGCATTTTATAGCAGATTTTTCTGTAATTTTTCCCAAAACTTAAAAATTTCGATGAGGTGCTCCGAACTCGTTCAAAACCCCGTGCACACAAACAAGATATGCAAACATACCAAATTCGATATTTCGGACTCAATGGCGCAGTCGAAATTTCCATACGAGGTCAACTTGACAAAAAATGGGGTCCCACACCCAAATGTCATTTTAAGTCAAAAACCACAAAAGGGTTCGGAAAAATATCGGAAACCTCGGGACACAAAAGAAGGGTCAATCTAGACCAAAGTCAATATTTCGGAGCTAACCACACTGACAGAATTCTCATTCGAGCGCGTTTACTCAGAATGTTGACTAAAGTCAAACTTAGGCTTAAACTTAAAGTTAAAATGCCTAATCACACCGACTCACATTGAAAACCTCGGGAGTCATGTTGACTATGCTACTAGCCTAAAATGACCCTTCTGGAGCTGATGGAATTGTTAGAATTGGATTCCAATGTCATCTTCTTGAACTTTTGATCGAAAATGATCGTTCAAGGTTCATAAGCTCCAAAAACACTAACACTCGCACAATAACCAAACGAACGACCAAGTGACCGAACTTTCAGTCCCAGCAAGTCATAAATGACTTGGGGTCGCTACAGGAACGCTCTAAACGACACACAGAAGGCAAACAATTGAAATGACCTGGAGGGTCATTACAATATCCACTACTAAAAAGAACTTTCGTCCGTGAAAGTAAGGGTCAAGAAGTACCTGAAGGCTCAAACAAGCCGAGAAACTGCTCTCGCATCTCCTGCTCGGTCTCCCAGGTAGCCTCCTCGACTGGACGATGCCTTCAATGGACCTTAACAACCGGAATGGCTTGAATTTGGGGTGTCAGTTGTGACATGGTATATTTTGATGTCATTCTAGGTATGGACTGGCTTCATGCTTGTTATGCCTCCATTGATTGTAGAAATCAAGTTGTTAGGCTCCAAATTCCTAATGAGCCAGTCTTATAGTGGAAAAGTAGTTCTGCAGTGCCTAAGGGTTGTTTCATTTCGTACCTTAAGGCAAGAAAGTTAGTTTCCAAGGGTTGTGTCTATCACTTAGTCTGATTTAATGACTCTAGTGTTGAGATACCTCTCATTCAGTCAGTTCCAATAGTAAAAGAGTTTCTAGAAGTCTTTCCAGATGATCTACCTAGAGTCCCTCCTGAGAGAGAAATAGACTTCGGCATAGACATTCTTCCTGATACTTGTCCTATCTCTATTCCACCATATAGAATGACACCAGCAGAGTTGAAAGAGCATAAAGAGCAGTTGAAAGATCTCCTTGATAAGGGCTTTATTCGACCAAGTATCTCACCTTGGGGCACTCCATTCATATTTGTGAGAAAGAAATATTTTTCTTAGGATGTGTATAGATTATCGTCAGTTGAACAAGGTTACCATCAAGAACAAGTTTCCTCTTCCGAGAATTAATGATCTTCTTGATAAACTTCAAGGTGCTTCTTGTTTTTCTAAGATTGACCTCAGATTTGGCTACCATCAGTTGAAGTAAAGGAGTGTGATATTCCCAAGACAACATTCAGGACATGTTATAGTCATTATGAGTTTCTGGTCATGTCGTTCAGTTTAACTAATGCACCTACAACGTTCATGGACCTTATGAATAGAGTATTCAAGCCTTATTTAGATATGTTTGTTATCATTTTCAATGATGACATTCTAATCTATTCGAGGAATGAGGAAGATCATGCTAACCATCTTAGAATAGTTCTTTAGACTTTGAAAGATAAGGAGTTATATGTTAAATTCTATAAATGTGAGTTTTGGCTTGAGTCTGTGGCATTTTTGAGCCACATAGTTTCCGGTGATGGAATTAGAGTCGATACCCAAAAGATAGATGCAATTCAGAATTGGCCTAGACCCACATCTCCAACTGATAGTAAGAGTTTCTTGGGTTTGGCTGGATATTATAGAAGGTTCGTAGAAGGGTTCTCATCTATTTCATCCCCTTTGACCAAGTTAACTCAGAAGACAGTGAAGTTTCAATGGTATGAAACTTGTGAGAAAAGCTTTCAGGAATTGAAAAAGAGGTTAACTACTGCCTAGTATTGACCTTACCAAAATGTACTCAAGGTTTTGTGGTGTACTGTGATGCATCTAGAGTTGGTTTGGGTTGTGTGTTAATGCAGAATGGCAAGGTTATAGCTTATGCCTCCAGACAGTTGAAAGTTCATGAGAAGAACTACCCAACCCATGAATTAGAGTTGGTTGCAGTAGTATTTGCTTTGAATAGATGGCGTCATTATTTGTATAGTGTTCATGTTGATGTATTCACTGATCACAAGAGTCTTCAATATGTGTTCACCCAGAAAGAGCTTAATCTCAGACAGAAGAGGTGGTTAGAATTACTCAAGGATAATGACATGAGTATTATTTACCACCCAGGTAAGGCTAATGTTGTTGCTGATGCTTTAAGCAGGTTGTCTATGGGTACTACCACCCATGTTGAGGAAGAAAAAAGAGAGTTAGCAAAAGATGTGCATAGACTTGCACGCTTAGGAGTCCGACTGGAGATGGTGTATTGAGATATCAAGGAAGATTGTGTGTACCTATGGTGGATGGCCTCCAAGAGAGGATCATGGAGGAAGCTCATAGCTCCAGGTATTCCATTCATCCGGGTTCCACAAAGATGTATCATGATTTGAGAGAAGTCTATTGGTGGAGTAGTATGAAGACGGGCATTACTGAATTTGTTGCTAAGTGCCCGAATTGCCAATAGGTTTAAGTAGAGTATCAAAGGCCCAGTGGTTTGGCTCAGAATATAGAACTTCCGGAATGGAAGTGGGAGATGATTAATATGGATTTCATCACAGGTTTACCAAGATCTCGTAGGCATCATGATTCTATTTGGGTGATTGTCGACAGAATGATAAAATCAGCCTACTTTTTGGCGGTAAAGACTACCCATTCAACAAAACATTAAGCTAAGTTGTATCTTAAAGAGGTGGTAAGATTTCATGGGGTTTTGGTCTCTATTATTTCAGACAGAGGTGCACAATTTACTGCACAATTTTGGAAGTCATTCAAAAAAGGCTTGGGTTCAAATGTGAACTTAAGTACCGCATTTCATCCTCAGACTGATGGGTAAGCAGAGAGCACTATTCAGACCTTAGAGGATATGTTTAGGGTGTGCGTGATCGATTTCAAAGGTAATTGGGATGATCACCTACCTCTCAT
>NW_006239555.1:0-753 GCF_000226075.1 Solanum tuberosum
AGTTCCCTAATAACTTTTGAGAAATGAACTCAACTCTGTACTCTTGGCTTAAATTGAAACTTGAGCCTTAAAACGAAGTTAAAACGTTTAATAAAGACCCTTGAAAACTTTAAAGACTTGCTTTGACTTGTTTCTTAACTTGTAAACTTGACTTCTAACTTCACTTGACTTTGATCCTAACTTTCCTCGAATTGGAGTATGGATTCGAGGGTAATGATCTCACTTTGTGGATGAGTTCGTGATGTTTAGATGTACCTTATAGTGTTGAAAACAACTATAAAACATAGGTAAATTACCAAGGAACATGTATGAAAAAGTAGGGAAGGAATGAGGAAGACTGACGTCCTTGGCGCTCTGAGAGGCGCGGGGAGCCAGCCCTCAAGTTTCAGAGGGCCTGGTGGGCGCCCTGCATGGCGCGCCGCCCCAAGGGGGGGACTTCAGTGCCCCTTTTGGGGCGCGCTAGCTGGCGCGACGCCCAGCCATTTTCCCCGACAAACCTGACTTTTCTCTTTGTTTTTCCAACTCTAAACCTTCTTAACTTCAAAGGTTCCAGCCCCAAACACTTAGAATCATAAAACCCCTTAATATACAATGGATTCAACTCGAAATCACAACCGGAAACATGCACCCAACCAACAAGAAACTTCAACAACAAAACTACAACTTCAACAAACACAACCACCAACTTTTCTCGGAATTAAAACGAGTTTGGCGTGTGGGGGAAAGAACCAACCCAACACTATGATCTCACAT
>NW_006239555.1:920-15480 GCF_000226075.1 Solanum tuberosum
GAAAACTGATGTAAAATCAGCTTAGACCCTTGATATACAACCAAAAGAAAGGGTGAGGGAAAAGACCAAACTACCCTTAAAATTTCGGATGAACTTCCCTTACCAGCAACCCAACTTCAAAAGGGCATAACTCACTTATACGAACTCGGAATTGAGTAAACTCGGCGGCGTTGGAAAGATCATTCCAAGGGCTTTCCAAACATAACTGGAAATACACCTAACTCATCGTGATCTAGGAGTTCTGACTGCTCAAATTTGACGAAACACTCATTTTTTCCCATACTTAATTAAATTTCCAGATTCTTAATTCTATCGAAAAATGACTATTTCAAATTTCCAGCCTCTTCATAGTTATTTCAAATTGCACGATGTTACAAAAATAATACCAGTATCTGTAACATAAGCAATGATGTCAGTGAGCAATTCAACATGAGCAAAGTATATGAACAAATGTTTGTTGTGTCTTATCGGAAAAGTCACAATTATTTGGAAAAGTTGCAACTCTTCGGAAAGGTCATAACCTTTCAGAAAAGTCACATCTCTTCATAAAAGTCGCAACTCTTCATTGAAGTCGCAACTTTTCATAAAAGTCGCAACTTTTCTAAAAGTCACAACTTTTCATGAAAGAGGAAGGCTAGTTTTGGAAATACATAAATTTAAAAGGAAATTCTGGTTTGTGGTGGCGCCACGAAGGCGGGTCTAGGGTTCTCTTTTATATAAATACTAGATGGTTCTTGCCTGTGCTCAGCACGGGCCCAACATTTTGCATTTTCCGAGTACTTCGTAAAGTTATTTGGAAAGGAATAGTAGTCAAAAAAAGTATATCAATACCAAATATCAACCATGTATTGTTATCAACCCTCAATCAAGGAGAGTACTTTCAAAATTAACATAATTGATTGATAATAACATAACTTAAAAAATTTACAGATATAATTTTGCAGTATAAATTAAATAATACATCATTAAAAAATAATGTTGATGTGAACAGAACTTTCCATTGGACTGAAGAGTGGATATTTCTACTCCATCTGGTTTCGTCTTTAACAGTCTTCATGCCCAACAATCGACATACTTTGATCAACCTAGCCAGGTTTTAAGAAGGGAAATTTTTTCCTTAAATAAACACCTTTATAGAACTTTATCTTTGAAGAGGCTAGACTAAATGACCAGACATATTAGAGTTTAATAAGCTTAACTGTTCTTCAAATGAATTCTCTCTACATTTTGGCTGTAATTAGCATTTGATAGTGTCACCAAGAGATGAGGAAATTAATCATTGCCTAGACTCTTAAGACATGACCAACATGGAAGAGGTTTAAATGCAATATTTTAACTCCTTTATCAACAATGGCTCTAAAAGGATGAACTTAGAATCACACAACTTACCTCAGTGGTACTTTTTTTATTTTCTTATTTTGATAGATAAGAACTACAGATTACCCATAAATAAAATATTCTAAAAATCCAGATGTTTACCTTTTTGCGAATAAAGTTTTCCCTCACATGATTTCCGCTGTATAAGAAATAGAGAAGAGGACTGTTGTCAATGCATCTCTTAGATCCACAAAGCTAAATGTGCTCTGCACTCAAAATCACAGAATATGTATTTAATCCAATTGTTCATGCTTCAGCTTCAAACTTTCCAACAAAATAAGAGATGGAAACAATTAAATATCATAGATATAATCTACTCAAAAGATTATAACTTAGTCCAAAGCATACAAGTGAAATCAGATTAGTAAATCAATAAGAAAAGAATAGTCTTTTAAAAGCTCCCAGATAAAATTAAGCTCCAACACGAAAGCTTATTGCACTAACAGACGATACCAATAAACAATTAACTAATAAATATATAAAATCAATTCAAAAGAAATGTGCAAGTACATAAATGAACTGACAGCTATTAGGGATTTCAGCATTATCCAAATAATTTTAAAAATCACATTTAAATTTAAGAAATCTTTTTATATGGAAACAAAACTCACAATCCACAAAAAGCTAACCTGTAAATTATCAGCATAATAAATATCTTCTCAGAAATGATACATAGCATATAATCTGATCATATTTAAAAAGGGCACCAAAATTTGAAATGGGAAATAGTAATATTCTTCATAATTTGCTGCAACCCACAAAATGGTACCTCAAAAAAAAATCATGAAGTCTAATTTAGTTCTTGTTGAAAACTTAGCACACGTTAAAATATCATGTCAGAGAAAATGATAGATATAAAGACACTGATAATCTTAATTTGGTGTAGAAACAGAAAGTTATTATATGCCAGGAAACTTATGCCATACACCATATATGTAGTAGCAGTTAGCAATTAAATCATAAATAAATTAACTTACAGTAATTTATGAAACATTAGTAGGAGGCAGTTACACAAGTTGTTAGAAAAGTTTGGACAGATCTCACACCAACCATTTATATATATAGTTTATCTTGAGTCTATTGATCAAGTATTAACTAATGACACCAGATTTAAAAGAAGAGCTACTTATCAGGCAAACGTCAAAATTAAGGATGAACTTATGTACGCTCGAAAATGTTGAACTACTGACATAATAAGTTTGCTCACTAAGCATATTGTCTAAAATTCAAAGTTATGCAATGAGGGCATCTAATTTCTCTGAAATTATTGCAAATCAGTAAAATCAATATAAGAATCAAGAATACACAATAGATCACCATATTGCTAAGATAAAAAAGATGGTTGTCCAGTAATAGAAAGTGCTGGTAGAGAACTCTTCAACTCACATATATGTGAACCTCACTCAAAAGATAACTTCTAAGAAATTCTTATCATTAAGTTAGTAATGGATCATATAGTGATACATACAGATTAATATTGGATAGTCATTTTAAAATTATCGAGGTTACTGGTATCCTAGATGTTAGATGTACTAACTTATCATTAAAAGAAGATCTTTATGGTAGATGTTAATTATAGGTGAAATAGAACCACAACATTAGGAAGCTATGTCTGATAAGCTTATTTGGAAGCATTAACGTATAATTTCATGGAATTTTTTATTATAATAAGTTTATCGGGTTATAGGTTAAACCGCTGACGGTTGTTTGGTTGGAAACAAGTTATCCCAAAATGAATTATCCCTAGTTAAGTTATCCTGGGATAAGTTATTCCACCATATATATGGAATAACTTATCTCATCACTAAGGTATAAAGTGTGGGATAAATAGTTTCAGAACTGCCTAATACCTCCAACCAAATGCAAGATAAAATAGTCATGAATTCCTTATACCTCACACCAAAAAAGTCCTTGAGGAAATAGGACAAGTCGAGTCCTAAACCGATAATCCTAAAGTCCAATAACGCAAAATCGTTCTGCACCATTACATCAAAAACACAATATCGATAAATCAATAACATTTTTTTATTCGGTTTATTGATTTTACCTGAAATATGTACAATCCTATTGTCACCCATAATATCAATTTATCATAACAGAAGAGATCAGAAACCCAGAAATTGTTATTCATTATTCATTCAGTTTTCAGAAATTCATAATCATATAATTTGCGGAAAAAAAAATCAAACTAAAAGACTAGTGCAAAAATATGACGAAAGTTTTCAATGAACATCTCCTCACTTATTTCTGTTCAAGAAAACATTAATTGTGCAAAGGTCAAATTTACATGTAATTATCAATATCTCGTTCTCGACAGACTCTGTGAATGCATACAATCAAAGTTCTCAGCTGAGACTAAGAAGAGCTCCATCAACAACTTTGTGTGTTTGGGAGTAAAAAGACGGGGGTTGGTTCATCTTGTCAAGGCGAAGCATTGTAAATTCAAATTTCTTTCTTATCGAATCAAAACAGTGGACAAAACAACACTGAACCGTCTCTCTACTAAGATGATTACTATTAAGTCAAACAATACGGATAACACTAATCAAATTGTTCTACATTCAGAAAGAACAAATGCAATAACTTTGAGAAGAGTATTTCAAAAACATGATCATCTATAACTATAAAATTATCATTAATCTATAGTTATGATGTCTTTTGTCAAATATATTAACAAAGAAGAGTGAATGAAAAAAATTGACAGGAGATGAAAAAAAAGGTTTATTTTATTCATCCATAAAAATTATTAGATTGGGTGTTAACAAAATATTTGAAGGGACTTTTTTAAAAAATTCAAAAAGAAGTTTAATGCACATGAAATTAGTACTCATTGTTATCTAATCCTAATAGACATTTTACACACAACATACCTTTCAAAGAAAATTAAAAAAAAAAAAACATAGCAACCAAAAGATAAAGGAAAGTTGAAAGAAAACTATAGTTCACTACATTTTGCTATTTTTTCTCTATTTTAAATTTCTAAGATCTTTTGGCTGAAACAAAAGGGTGAGGAGAGAACTTTCAATAAAAGATTAGGCTGAACATAGCTCAAAAAAATCATATTAAAGTAACAAAGGCTATTTTTTCAATAAAAAGATTCAAATTCCTTCCTTCTATATGCATAAGAATATCACCAAGAACAATAACAACAAGGAATTCAGTCATGAAATCGAAAATTATTAAAAGAACTCAAATACATGAAGAAAGAATAGAAGACCGAGATAAAAAAAAGATTCGAGCAATATTTGAGAGAGAATCATACATGAAATAGTAAGAAGACAGAAGAGAATAAGGAAAAAACTCAGAGTAGAGATCGTGAAAAGTTTGGAGGAGGAGATCAGGAAAAAGTACTCTGGAATAGCAGACTGCATTTAAAGAATTGTACAAGCAGAAAACTAAAACTGAATGTCAAATGAATTGCCAACATCGCCTAGACCTGTTACTAATAGCTGGACATTATTCTATCTAGCAGTAGTAATTATTCTAAAAGAACAAATATCAATCAGCAGTGGATCAAATGTATCTTCATATCTAAATTGTAGGTAACAACATAAACTTAACTGATAAGAGCAAAGGAGTTTACAAGAGACTTATGATTATTTTTGAACAAGTAGTAGAAATGGGGAGAAGCTGAGTAACTGAGTTAAATCTGAAGCGTTGCCATGGAGGAACTACTCGGGCAAGAGAAATGCAGAAGAGAAACGAACGCGAGTAGACCATAGTTGTCTAGATGTTTCTATACCTTTAAAGGTGGACAGAATATCTAAATTGTCATTATGTTAGCTGTGAAATTACGATGAAGTTAGAAATAGCATTTAACATACCACAACAAATGAATTAGACTACTTACCTTGTCCATTGAATTGATATTGGAAGGGCTGATATATTAAACCGTCCTTGTGAGTCCAAATGACAGAGTTGGAGGCATGGAAGCCTTGCGTAACCATGATTCCTAACGGTCACGTACCAATTAAATCTCACACTTTTGTTGTCGCCAATAGTGATGACGCTGAAAGAGGACATTCCTAAGTATTCTTTGAAGTTGAAGGAGGTGAACTGAAGGTTGTTTTGTTTTGGAGAATAGTCGAGTAGCAAGCACAACCTACAAATCAAACAGAATGAACACTACTCGGTAGATAAAAGCAATTTATCATGTACAATATATTTAACACGCTAATCTTATGTAAGTAATTGAGAGGTCATTCAAAAGGTATAATCAAAAGGAAGATCATATACTGGTCATAAATTACCTCCCTTGTCCTGGGGTCGAGGATCAAAAATTTTTTTATCCTAAAGATCAAGAGATATCTTTGTTGTACAATAAAGGGCTAATTATAGGTTTCAAAAAGAGTACATAATTCTAGTACTGTGATTGATGTGGATTAACAAATTTACATGATGCAACATCAACAAATTGTCGTTGATGAAAAGCTCAGTATGTTCCACATTGATAGATATTGTGCCATAGTTATAAGCAATGTTTTGTCCACATGATTTTTTTTTCAAGATATTCTCTAAAATGTCGGGTCTAGCTCCAACTCTATCTAATTAAATAGAGGGAAGATATAACATCTCAGATGATACAAATATTTAAAGTTGTTATTTATTGTGATGTATAGTACTCTTTACATAATTCATAATAATATATGTTACTCTCTTGATTCCAATCAAATTTGTAAAACATATATTTGGAAACGAATTTAATAAAAGTTGTTGCCTGTTTACATCAAATGCAATATGTATAGAAAAACATATTTGAAAGAAAATCATCATTTAACGTCATCAACATCACCAATAGAATAACTTGATATCATGATGTTTTAGTTTTATTTGTAAGAATTCTCGAGGATAATTATTACTGATATGTTAATAAAGCACGTTGGGTTCTTCAATTGAGCAACTGTAAAGGGAAGTGTGTAAAAATAAATGAATAAGCTCACACAAGTTTTTGAGTTAGATTTCAGTGTGCAAGATTTGCGCGAAGTGAGAAGAAGATGAGCCCTCAAAGCATTAGTTACCGATCCCAGTAATTTAATTTCAATATCTGTCGAAAGGGAATAATCACTATGAATTTAACAATTGCCTATCTCTTCTATAAGGAATCGCGATATTGTAGACATTCTAATACAGAGTAGGAATGAGAGAGAGAAGTTAGAGCTAAGAGTACAGAAAAACTGAATTCAAATTACGATGTTTGGGAGAGAACAACCTAAGCCTTCACATCAGCCATAAAATTGAGAGAGACAAGTCTGAAGAAAACTGAAAGAAAATTGCTGCGAAATTTGAAGAAAAACATACCTGGAATCATGAAGAATTGCAAATCGATTCACAGTTGTTGGAACAAGAGGGAGGGAAGATGTGACACTTCTAGAATTATGTTTGGGCATAGAGTGAGTTGAAATTTTGGACTTGGAGTGTGAAAAATTGAAGACAGATGATTCTAGAACTGCTGACATAGTGGAGAGTATTTGTTAGTGTTAATTACTGTTTTGCCCTTGGTCGTCCTCTCATCACATTTCTATATAATAGAAATATAAATACATAAATTTAAAATGAAATGCTGGCTTGTGGTGGCACCACGTAGATGGGTCTAGTGTTCTCTTTTATATGAGTATATGATTTGTTCTTACTTGAGTCAAACTGTTTGTGACATGAACACTTGAGACATGTAAATTACAAAACCTTTTAAGGAAAACTGATCAACTTAGAAGTTTTGTCTAACTTTGAGTGCAGTAAATAAAAATATCAAGTTTGTGTGGAATCTAAGTATGTTGAGCATTCTTATAAATCTGTTGAAAGGAATTCTAATCCCTTAGAGTTGATTTACACTAACATGTGTGGTATGAACTCAACACCATCTCGTGGTGGGAAAAGTATCTCATAACTTTCATTGACAATTGCATTAGAAAAGACTATGTCTATTTGCTGAATAGTAAGGATGAATCAATAGAAACGTCCAGACAATATAATATTGAAGTTGAAAACCAGTTGGAAAAAGATAAGAAGTGATAGGGATGTAGAGTATAAATCTCCCTTTGCAGAACTATGTTTGGAAAGTGGAATTATCCATCAAGCTGCTGCCCTATTCACCTCAATCTAATGGAAAACCGAACGTTGAAAGAAATGATGGATGCATTACTTATAAGTTCAGGTTTACCACAAAACTTGTGTGGAGGAACTATTCTTACTGCAAAAGGGAACAACAAAAAGTTGTCCTTTCAGAAAGAAAGCAATTTTGTTTGTTCAGGACACAATCTATTCCATATGAGAAATGGAAAGGAAGGAAATCCAACTTGAGATATTTCAAAGTGTGGGGGTGTCTAGCCAAAGTCCAAGTTCCTATTCCTAAAATGATTAAAATAGGACCTAAGAACTATGGATTGTAAAAGTAGACTTAAGTAGTCTAGTGAAAGATCTAAAAGACCTTGAAACGAACAAAAGGAGAATGTACTTAATAAAGACATTCACACGCGTAGTAAGTGTCAAAGGACATCTACTACCTTCGGATATGATTTTGTAACATTTTCTATGTCTTATGTGGACTCATCCTTTCGGAAAGATGGTGTCAATAGTGAGGGTGGTTCAATCTTGAGCAATCCTATTGGAAGTTGGTTGATCTTCCTCCGGGAAATAAATCTTTGGGTTCAAAGTGCATCTTCTAAAGGAAAATGAAAGTCGATTGAACTGTTGACAATTATAAAACAAGACTTTTTGTCAAAGGATTTAGACACAAATAAGGTCTTGATCTTGTCGTCACATACTCGTCAGTAACTAGAATTACATTCATTCGGATGTTAATATTAATAGTTATGGTATATGACCTTCAAATTCTTCAAATGAATGTGAAAACAACTTTCTTAAATGGAGAATTAGAGGAAGAAATTCACATCGAACAACCTGAGGGTTTTGAGGTTCCTAGTAAAGAACATAAAGTGTGCGAACTTGTTAAGTCACTTTATGGACTAAAACAAGTACCCAACAATGATATAAGAAATTTGACCAAATCATGTTGGCAAATGGATTTAAGAATGATGGAAGTGATAAATCTGTTTACATTAAAATCACAAGGTCGTTGTTTGTTTTTATATTGATGACATGTTGATATGATAGATCTTGGAGTTGCTCATGCAATCTTATGTATAAGAATCCTTAGAACTCCATAATGTTTAGCATTGTCACGGTCTCATTGCGTTGAAAAGGTACTTAAATAATTCAAATATTCGGATTTCCATATTGTCAAGATTCCAATAAATGTGAGCTTTGCATTTTAAAAGAATGAAGGCGAAAGGGACTCACATTTGGATTGTGCTAGAGTATTGTTAAGTATGTTGTATATCACGAAATATACGCGATCAGATATAGAATGTGCTATTAATAAACTAAGTCGGTTAACGAGTGATCCCAATCGAACTCAATGGATGACAATGAAAAGAATTTTGGGTTGCGGCGCCCCAATCCAAATTTAGCTTCTTCATTGCCCATATCGCCTTATGCTCTAGCTCTACCGGTAAATGACAAGACTTCCCATATACAAGTTGGTAAGGAGACATACCTATGGGGGTCTTGTATGCAGTGCGATAGGCCCATAGAGCATCATCAAGTTTCCTTGATCAATCCGTTCTATTAGCATTCACAGTCTTCGCCAAAATCTGTTTGATTTTTCTGTTGGACACTTTAACTTGCCCACTAGTCTGCGGATGGTAAGGAGTGGCTACATTGTGGCGGACACCATATTTCTGAAGTAGTGCCTTGAACAACTTATTACAAAAGTGAGAGCCTCCGTCACTGATAATCGCCCTGGGTGTACCGAATCTGGAGAAGATATTCTTTTTGAAAAATGCGGTGACACTTTTACCTTTATTGTTGGGGAGCGCAACTGCTTCCACCCACTTCGATACATAATCAACCGCAACAAGAATATACTTCATCCCATATGAACTCACAAATGGACCCATAAAATCAACGCCCCATACATCAAACAACTCTATCACCAATATAGGATTCATAGGGAGCTCTTGCCTCTTTGAAATCCCTCCTTCTCTTTGGCAACGATCACAAGACATGGCGAAATCATGAGCATCTTGGTGGATGGTAGGCCAGTAGTACCCACACTGCAAAATCTTATGCGCAGTCCGAATACCACTATGATGCCCACCAACAGGCGATGAATGGCATGCTTCAAGTACACTCAACCTCGGGCACACATCGATGAATAATCCCATCAGCCCAACTACGATATAAGTAAGGCTCATCCTAAAAGAATTTCTTCACATCATGTGTTCATCTAGAAAAGCATCATTAATTTCAGCCCTGTCTTTAAGCTTTAGCATAGCCTCCTCCTCTAATCTAGACAAGTGGTCGGCAACTTGATTTTCAGTTCCCTTTCTATCTTTTACCATAAAATCAAATTCTTGCAGCAACAATACCCATCTAATCAATCGGGGGTTTTGCATCCTTTTTTTGCCATCAAATACCTCAATGCAGAATGGTCAGTATGCACTATGACCTTAGTACCAAGCAAGTAGGAACGAAATTTTTCGAATGCAAAAACCACCGCAAGAAGTTCTTGTTCGGTTACAGTATAATTCTTCTGGGCCACATTTAGAGCTTTGCTAGCATAGTAAATAGGGTGAAGAATTTTTTCGCGCCTTTGACCCAATACTACACCAAGCGCCACTCCACTCGCATCGCACATTACCTCAAACGGTTGTCCCCAATCCGGTGAAATAATGATAGGTGTTGTAACCAACTTTTCCTTCAACTCTCCAAATGCTCTAAGACAAGCATCATCAAAATAGAACTTACTCTCCTTCTCGAGTAGTTTGCACAAGGGATGTGCAATTTTTGAGAAATCTTTGATGAATCTCCTATAAAAACCTGCATGCCCAAGAAAACTTCTAACACCTTTTACAGAGATGGGTAGGTGGACGCTTTTCTATTACCTCAACTTTAGCTCTATCAACCTCAATACCTTTTTCTGAAATTTGATGACCCAACACTAAACCTTCTTTAACCATGAAATGACATTTCTCCCAGTTCAGCACCAAGTTGCAGTCTTCACATCTTTTGAGCACCTCGGCCAGATGTTCTAGACAATGATCAAACGAATCACCTACCACTGAAAAATCATCCATGAACACTTCAATAGTGTCCTCCACCATATCAGAAAATATCGACATCATACATCTCTGGAAGGTCGCTGGAGCATTGCACAATCCGAATGGCATCCGTTTGAAAGCAAAAGTCCCATATGGGCAAGTGAAGGTGGTCTTTTCTTGGTCTTCTGGAGCTATAGAAATTTGATTGTAGCCCGAATACCCATCAAGAAAATAATACCAACCCTTTCCTGCAAGGGATCTATAGAAATTTGATTGTATCCCGAATACCCATCAAGAAAACAATACCAACCCTTTCCTGCAAGTCTATCCAACATCTGGTCCAGGAATGGAATAGGAAAGTGGTCCTTTTCTGTCCACGCATTCAACTTCCGGTAATCCATACAAACTCTCCATCCAGTCACAAGCCTCATTGGAAGAAGCGCATTTCTTTAATTTGGACCCATAATAATACCACCATTTTTAGGCACACAGTGCGCAGGACACACCCAACTACTATCTGCAATGGGATAAATAACTCCTGCATCCAGCCACTTGATAATCTCCTTTTGAACTACCTCTTGCATATGTGGATTTAATCTTCTCTGGTGCTCGATACTGGGCTTATGATCGGGAATGAGTTGGATTTTGTGAGAGAAAATACCGGGAGGAATCCCAATAATATCTGCAATAGTCCACCCAATAGCTTGCTTGAACCTCTTTAACACAGTCACCAAGCACTCTACTTGTCTCGCATTCAAATCTACCGCAATAATGATCGGCAAAGTATTCTCTCTGCCTAAGTATACATACCTCAAATGCGGTGGTAGAGCCTGAAGCTCCATTTTTGGTGCCTCCACAATAGATGGTCTTGCGGGTGGGGACTCACGATTCTTCATGTCTAACTCATACTTCGTAGGTTTGGACCGATATTCACACCTATCGAGTGCGGATACCAACTCATCATACTCTTCAATACCATCACTATCGAAATTCATCATAATTGCTACTAGTGCCTCAACACCTAGTCGCTCTTCAATTTGCACTTCTGTCCCACTCTCCACTCTGTAAGTTATAGCAGATACTGTTTGGAGCTCACCACTCTGCTTCTTAGACCTACAAATATTGAAAAGTTGCTTCTTCATTGTTCAGTTTGAACTTCATCTGTCCCTTTTCCATATCAACCAACGCACGCTCTGTGGCAAGAAATGGTCTCCCAAGGATGATGGGAACCTCAAAATCAACCTCACAGTCAAGAATCACAAAATCTGCCAGAAAAATGAAAGATTCCACTTTTACTAGCACATCATGAAGTACACCGATGGGCCTTTTCACAGTTCGATCGGCCATCAGTAACCGCATTGTAGTGGGCTTTGGGTTCCCTAGACCCAACTTCTTGTAAATAGACAATGGCATGCGGTTGATGCTAGCACCAAGATCACACAATGCCCTAGCAAAGTATAACAATCCGATAGTACATGGAATCATGAAGGCACCAGGATCCTCGTTCTTTTGCACAAGAGACCTTGTAACAATAGCGCTACAATACTGCAATCTATCATCATCTTCAAAACTCACAGACCTCTTATTTGTTACCATATCTTTCATAAACTTTGCATACCCAGGCATTTGTTCCAAAGCTTCTATAAACGGAACGTTGATGGAAAGCTGCTTCAACATAGTAATAAACCTGCGATATTTACCATCTTCAGTCTTCTTCACTAATCTCTGTGGAAAAGGTGGTGGAGGTCTAGGTATGGGGACCACTTTATGAGATATCTCTGCTTCTTTCTCTGTCGTATTCTCAGACTTTTCTCTAACCTCTATCACATAATCTTCTTTTCTGATCTCAATTTCCACCACAGACGGCATAGGTAGATCAATGGTTTGCTTACCCCCTCAAGTAGTAATTGCCATACAATGGCCGTCATTCTTTGGATTCTGGATGGTGTTGCTAGGAAGAGTACCAGGTTGACGTGGGTTCACTGTAGTAGACAACTGGGTCATCTGCTTCTCTAGATGATTTATTGACACTGCATGGGCATCAACCTTTTGACCAATACCAGACAAGTCGTTTCTCATCTCCTTCACATTCTCATCAGCTGCATCAAACCTTCTCATCATCTTCTACATCATATCTTCAATACGCGCCATACTTCCTCCAGCTTCCCTAGTACCAGATTCCCGATTTTGAGGGGGACCATAAGGTCCAATTCGATCGTTTCTGTTGCCATAGCTGTTTTGGTTGTAGTTGTTGTCGCGATTGAAGTTCCAATCCCGGACATATTGACCCTCTCGATTGTAATTTCCATAGTTCCGACCTTGATTTCCTTGACCTTGGTGCCAATTTTTGGTGTTGGATCCTTGGGCATTTGGTCATAAATCACCCGTCTGATCATTCACAGCATAAGCATCCTCTTCATAGTAACACTCTTCCACTGGTGGTGGAGTTCTAGTCAAGTACTTCACAACATTTACCTTTTCTGCACCTCCACTCACATGCTTCAATACCAAACCCAACTCGGTCCTCATCTGAGCCATCTCTTCACGAATCTCATCCATAGACTGGTTGTTTGTAGCATGAACGGAAAATGTGTTTTTCCCAGTATCCAACCTCCTAGTGCTCCATGCTTTATTGTTGCGAGAGATCTTCTCCAGCTTTTCTGCAATTTGTGTGTATGTGCATTCACCATATGAACCTCCAACAATAGTATCCATCACTGCTTTATTGTTATCATCCTGACTTCGATAGAAATATTCCTTCAGTGACTTATCATCAATACGGTGATTCAGAACACCTCTTATGAATGAAGTGAATCTATCCCATGAGCTACTTACAGACTCTCCAGGTAATGCCACAAAATTATTGACCCTATCTTTGTGATTTAGGTTTTTGGACACTGGATAATACCTTGCTAAGAACACATCCCTCAGTTGGTTCCATGTATAGATTGAGTTATAAGGAAGATCAGTGAACCATATAGCAGCATCGCCTATCAGTGATAGAGGGAACACTCGCAATCCGATGACATCCATATCCAAGTCTGGTCGACCTACACAGCTCTTGCAGACTACCTTTATCTTGGCTATGTGAGCATGTGGGTCCTCTGATGGAAACCTTGAGAACAAGCCCCTCGATATATGCATCTGCATCCAGCTACTGGTTACCACAAATGTGCACCCCAGAGGCAAATGGGGTAAGACTAGAGGTCCATCAGAGTCAGCAATATTGGCGTTGCCCCTGTAGTTGTCATGCAGTTGTGGGTCTGGTGGACGGTGCACCCTCACTGCATTTCCCAATTGATTTTTCAGCTAGACCCCGGTTTTCCCCACCAGCTACTCTCGACTGTGGTAACTCAACTGTATCATCAATATTTACTCTGATAGGATTAACTGGAATTCGTTGATTGTTCATTCTTCGTAAAGTTCTGTTCAACTCTGGATCGTAAGGAGTAAGTGGTTCACCATGGCTCCGTGTCCTTGGCATACACTAGAGTCAGAACCTGAGAGAGATAAAAACAAAAATAACTAATTCTCTTGGTATATAATTTTCTTCTTGTCCAGTATTTATTATGATAATATGCTTTCTTTGTTCTATTAATCCAGTTATATAATAATGATATGGTTCAATTTCTTTTATCATTTTATATTCCATTGATTTTCTTGGGAGTTGGGACGTATCATCACTATTATTTATTCCTTTTATTCTTTTTGATGTACTTATTCTATCACTCACTATTTCTAAATCTTCTTCTATGTCTATTTCTTTATAACTATAATCATTATTATCTATTACTGTAACAATTTGTTCAAAGGGATTTTCTATTTTTATTTTATTTATCTTACTTTTTGCTGTTATCTTATGTTTTGTTGTTAATACATATAGGGTTTTACACCTTGCTGTGAATATCTTATTTCCTGGGGCCAACTCTATTCCTGACATTTTCCAATACAATACTAATGATTTATCTATATTTCTGTCGTTTATTGCTACTGAATAATTAGCTGGTACAAGTCTAGCATATGGATTAAAGGAAGTGAAAAAATCACTCAAAAACTAGAAAATGTTAAGGAAAGTACCCATAATA
>NW_006239555.1:16143-17036 GCF_000226075.1 Solanum tuberosum
ACTAATTCTCTTGGTATATAATTTTCTTCTTGTCCAGTATTTATTATGATAATATGCTTTCTTTGTTCTATTATTCCAGTTATATAATAATGATATGGTTCAATTTCTTTTATCATTTTATATTCCATTGATTTTCTTGGGAGTTGGGACGTATCATCACTATTATTTATTCCTTTTATTCTTTTTGATGTACTTATTCTATCACTCACTATTTCTAAATCTTCTTCTATGTCTATTTCTTTATAACTATAATCATTATTATCTATTACTGTAACAATTTGTTCAAAGGGGTTTTCTATTTTTATTTTATTTATCTTACTTTTCGCCGTTATCTTATGTTTTGTTGTTAATACATATAGGTTTTTACATCTTGCTGTGAATATCTTACTTCCTGGGGCTAACTCTATTCCTGACATTTTCCAATACAATACTAATGATTTATCTATATTTCTGTCGTTTATTGCTACTGAATAATTAGCACTTATTATAAATTTAAATTTTTGGTATATTAGATTTCCTTTTACTGCACTTATTATGCTTCTTTCTATTGGTTCTATTATTCTGTCATCAGCTAAATATATTTCTATTGGTGTATCTATTCCTTCTCTGAAACAAGCTTTTATCAATATCTCTGTTCCACCTAAGTGTACGTATTTTATTGGGTCTTTAGCGTTAATTTCTTGTATTTCTTTATTTATTATCCGTTTATTTATTATAGGTATTCTCGCTTTTCCTTTAGTATATTTACAATCTATTTTGTGTTCTTTTTTACTTACTACATAATATTCTTCTTTTTATCTCTTAAATATATTTCTTATTAATGGTAATTTAAATATTTTTTCTACACTGAGATCCAATTCTTTTCCTTTTATTTGTTCAAATATATTAATATC
>NW_006239555.1:22135-78733 GCF_000226075.1 Solanum tuberosum
AATAAATCCAGAAATTCAACTTGAATTGCAACACACAAATCTTCAAAACGAACTTAGGAAATTAATATTTGGTAATTACAAGTTTTATTCCCAAGTAACAAAGTAAAACAAAAGTAATAAAGTCTAACCCCTAAAAACGAGGTTTACATGCCCTATTTATAGAAAACAAGTCCTAAATTAAAAGGGAAACAAATTAAGGAAAGTTTGTTCAGGCACGCGTCTTCATTCCACGAGACTGACTCACGGACTATCAACGGATCTACGGTCCGTGAGTCTCTTCCGTCAGCCAAGAGTTAGAAAATATTTCAGCCTCCAAAAATCAGCTTCTCTGAAGCAAACGATGGACTTGCAGTATGGACCGTAGATCAATCTACGGTCCGTCAATCCCCCTCCGTGGCTCCACACTTTGAACCTTCAAAAATCAGGTAGTGGAACCCCCGCAGTATCAATCTACGGATCAACAGTACGGTTCGTAGATCAGTGGCCACCATGGTTTCACATTTAGTCAGATTTCCCTGATTTGCATTGCCTGCTGATCTACGGTCGTCACCTACTGAGCGTCAGTAGACCTATAGTCCGTAGATCACCTCCGTAGATGCCCTTTTCTGCATTTCTTTCAATTGTGTCTTTACTTCCGCGCCTGAACATCTTTCCTGCAAAATATGATAAAAACACATAAAAACCAATACAAAAAGGCTCTAGACACACACAACTTGTAAGTGAAATGTATTAGAAATACTGTAAACTCATGGTAGATCACATGTATTGTTTCATGATGTAGTTACAGGTATTCAGGATCATCAATAGGCGTTTCGTTGAGGTCATGTGATATTCCAGTCAGCTCTGGTGAGCTTTCTTATGTTCCAGAGGACTTTACCTTTACCTTATAGTTAGTAGTTTTGAGATGTCGTAGGTCTTGTCCCGATATCTTTCTGTAATAGTAGAGGCTTCATAGATAGACACAGTTGAAGATTTTTCTGTATTTACTTTCTTTTATTTATTGTTCAGACTTTGTTAAAGTTCACTATTGGAGTTCAATGAATTTAATTTAGTTTTTATGTTTTTGTATGCTTGAGTTCATCTTCCGCTTGTATTCAACCAGGATGAGGGTTCGCTTGGGGACCAACAATGGTTCTCGAGTGTCGGCCCTATCCATGGTGTAGGATCGGGTAGTGACAAACTTGGTATTAGAGCACAAAATTGAAGAGTCCTAAGGTGTCTATGAAGTCGTGTCTATAGAGTCCTAGTTATCGGTGTGAAGCGCACCACATCTATAATTAGGAGGCTGTAGCATCTAGGAAATATCTTACTTCTTTCATACTATTAATCGTGCAATAGAGCTATGTCATAGAGATTTATTCATACTCGTGCTTTTCTCAGATTCATTCGACTACCCATCATACTAGAGGTGGTTTAAAAGAAAAGTCAATCCTTTATCGATGAGTTGCTCTTCGAAAGAGTCTTGAGGAAGTCATGAGACTCCAGAGGGGATTGAGAGAAGCCCCTAAGTGAGTTAAGTGTTGAGTTTCAGAGGAATACACTCATGTTCATATGAATCGTTCATTTGAGCTAAAAGCGAGTTGTACACTCTTCCCTAAACCTTATTCAGTTGAAACCCTTAAGAGGATGGTATGTTTAGAGTTTGGGTAATATCTCTACCTCAAAAGGTAACATGAGTTACGAGATCATGAGCAGTAGTAGAGAAAGAGCCCAAAGTTAGAGAAAAGTATGCAGAGGTTTAGTGATCTAAGAAAGGGAGATGGTGTTTTGACGAGCTATGTTACTATACTTATGCACCTAGTAAGTTACTAATGAAGAGTTTTCCCTTATGGGTAAACTAAGAAGTGATGAGTTGTGAAGATTCCATCATATGAGGTAGAGTGTGTTGTAGCTAGAAAAGAGTGTGTGATGACGTGTCATTATGTAGGTAATGACCAAGTGTAAGTGTTGAATAGAAGAGCATGAGTATTCATGAGGTGATAGATCTAAGCTAGGCTTATTATTGTGAGGGAGATCCCATAGTATTCAAAGTGTTATAGAATTAATTAGGCAATGATGTAAAGTGATGAGTAAATAGTACATCAGTTGTGAAGTGAAGTGTGATAGAAATTTGTAAGTGTGGAGACTGAGAGGTAAGGATTGACTACTTGTCATGAGGTCCTAGTGGATGAGTGCGTTTGAATTTGTACTTAGTAGTTGCAAGTTAGTATAGTAAGCGAGCAATCATTTTGATATCCATGTTTAGTAATAAACATTAAACTTTAATTTGGGATGAGCTTAATTGAAATGTTTGATTCAATGATTATGAGTAGTACCAGTGAAAGATCCTAACATTTAGATAAGCGCAGTGAAATGTGCTAAGTCACAAGAGTAAAAAGAAAATTAAGAGGTGTTCCAAGATAGCATAATTGAGTTGTCAATGTGGAATTTCATAGATTTCAAGTATCAGCTAAACCTAAGAGGGAGATGATAGGATGAGAAATCAAGTCAAGTGTTTGAGAATAAAATAGTAATGAGTTCCAAAGAGTATGGGAGATGTCTTTTCAGAAGTCCTTTTAATAGTGGAGGGATGTTAGAAAGAGAAGGTTAATGATCCTATCGTGATAATGATGGTATTATAATTCTGTCTAAGGTTATAAATAAGGAGGAAGAAGAGAATGAGGTTTTAATATGAGAAATAACTAAATGAGAGTCCTTAGTTGGTTCCGAATAATAATGCAGGCAAATTCTAGTTGGTATGACAGAGATGATAAGATTAACCCTGTTCCATACCCATTCCAGCAATCATTCGAGGACGAATGATCCCAAGGGGGAGATATTGTAACACCCCATAATTTTTTTGAACTAAAACTCGAACCGTCCTTCGTTCTGAGTAGGATTTTACAAAGGAATTTAAAATTTATTAGGTATTAAGGTCAAGTCACTTGATATAGCACCTTCAGTTCTAAAAAGAATTAAAGAGAATTCGTGCAAGTCATTCCGTAGTTCTTTTAAGTTTTAGGTCAAATTCAAATGACCATAACTTTTAGCACAGGATGCGTTAAGAGACCCAAAAAGTATAAAATGAAAGGTCTTGGAATCCTCTTTCTAACGCCGTAAAGTTTGCTAATTTTCAAGCTCGTATGAGGGAGATATGCCTGTTTGAAGTCAGGCTGTCCAAATAAGGAAAGTTACCCAAAAATATGAGGGGTATTTTGGTCTTTTCCTTACACAATCGGATTTAAATGTTTATAGTAAGGTTTTAGGAGTCTAAATTAATTAGAATCAATTTCATTCATCCCCAAAAGCGTTTAGGGTTTTAGAGAGAAGATTCAAGAGGAGAAAAAGTTCAAAGTTTCAAGCGTTCTTTCAGGAAATTCAATATTTCACCAAGAACCTAGTTCTTTGAGGTATGTAAGCTTCCATAGTGTTGGGTTTGTTCAACCACACGCCAATCATGAGTTTCTTTTGCGAATATATCCATAAATATTGAGCAATTTAATTTTTTGATGAGTTCTTGATAAGTCTACTTGAAGTTTCCTTATCAATTAAGTTTTGATATAAAATTCTAGTTGGATCAACTTCAAACGACCATATCTCTTTGAATATAAAGAGTTACGTGGACCATAACCTATCAAATTAAAGGTATTTGAATCTAATTTTCCATGCCACCCATTTCGCGTCAATCAAATTTCTGAGTAAAATTTGATGACTATTTTAGTAACCTAATACAGTACTGTTACGAATTAGCCGATGGGAAAACATTAAAAAGGGTCGTTTTTGTCTTTTTACCACCAAGAAAACCCTAAACGAATTTCTTGACTAATAATTGGCTCAAAACAATCAGATTTTCATCCTTTAATCCATCATTCTCTTCTCTCTCAAACCCTAAGACAAAACCCTAAAGAAAAATCAAAGTAGAAGATTCCATTCAAGATTCTTTCAATTTTTTTAAAGATTCTTCCAA
Organism: Solanum tuberosum; assembly: GCF_000226075.1. NCBI lineage: Eukaryota > Viridiplantae > Streptophyta > Magnoliopsida > Solanales > Solanaceae > Solanum > Solanum tuberosum. Next base: position 26,082 of record NW_006239555.1, read on the forward strand.
TCTTTTTGAAGATTCTTCTTCAAGGTAAGATATTTTTGAAGAATTCCATTCTTTCCAACTCAAATTCTTCCATACATTTGAGAGAAATCTAGGATTCTAGGATTCTACCCCTAAATTTGAGTATTCTTGAAATAAGTTGATATGAGTTCTTGAGTTCATGATTCCTTTCAAAAAATTATTCCTAATTATTGAGTTTCTATATTTTTATTGAGATCCTTGAGTTGATTTGTTCATGTCTATAATTCAACATGAAATATATTTTGAGTTATAAATCTTGAGAAGTTTTTCAAAGCCAACACTTGAGTTTTAAACTGAGTTTTGAGGAAGTAAGTATGAGAATGATAAGAGTCGTATACATGAGTTCCATATTTTTATTTAGACCCTGGAGTCGAGTCTTTCATGCTCATGACACCTTTCTAAATCAATCAGACTAACGGGGTAAATTCTGGGTTTATTCATGCATGGTTCAAAGTAAGCTCATCACGCGAGGCATCGACACTTAAGTCAAACAAGACTACACACTTTCGCTAGTGTGCAAGAGTCATTACAAGAGAATCAATTTGAGAAATGGCTAATCACAACGAGATGCAAAGAGTTCACATATTGTCTACGCATCTTCATTTGTTCTCGTCATAGCTGCACATTCATGTTTGTTCGATTGAGAGCACAATTCAAGTCATCGGTATTGATCAAAATCGAGACTTGAATTTGTACAAGAACAATCAATTTCAACACAAGAGGTGGCGAAATTTTTCCAAAAGGGTCAAAATTAATTTTCAATTAAACCCAAAAGAGAGCCATAAGCTCAAACAATCGCAAAGAAATTTTTAAAAACACAATTAAAAACAGACAACTCAAATGTACACCAAAACACAAGTATCCGAAACAAGCAAAACAAGGTGGGCCTTACCCCACCACAAATAAAAACATTTGTCCTCAAATGCAAATAACAAAAAAAATCATTGCAAATGAGTACAAAATTGCTAAAAATAAATTCGGGGTTTGGAAAACCAACCTTAGATGCCGATTAAAATACTTTTGAAATGCTAGGCGGCAATGTAATCCACTCCAAGCACTAATTATCGACTACAATAATAAAGGCAAGCAATAATCTAGAAAATATTACCTTGATGTGAAGTTGAGAAGTTTAAAAGGAGGGAGAGTGGGAAAGTTTAAAAATTCTGAGATTTTTGGCACTTTATAACCGTTCAGATCTTTTCCATTCGGCAATGTTAGTCAACTCGCCGACCCACTCAGCGGTCCGCCGAGTGGTCATTTATCTCGTGCTTTCGTCCAAATCTTCAATTTTCTGGGGGTGAGATCGGCGGTCTGCATCGAGATCGCCAAGCAGGTTGGCGATGCGCCGAGCAGCTTTCCGAGTTCACCGAGTTTTACAGGCTCTGTACAACTGTTGTATTGAGCCAAACAGCGGATCCAGTCGGGCTCGCCATCTTGTTTAGCGACTGGCGGAATGGACTTTCTGCTCGCCAACTTGAGATTTTCCACACTTTCCTCGATTTATCTGCAACGTCAACCCACCATTATTTATAAAAGTAGAATCCTAAATTTACGACCTTGGGTTGCCTCCCAAGAAGCGCCTTATTTAACGTCGTGGCGATGATGCAACTCCTCACTCAAGTTCCATTAGTGAGGTTTGCCTCATTTTCATGAGGTCACCCCTCTTTTGGCTCTAGGTAGAGGACCTGCATACACAAACAATAAACAAAGAAAAACAAAACTAAAAGTAAAATTAGTAAAAACTACACTAAAAAGAACAAAAAGCTCTAGTTAACTACATTTTCATGTGACACCACTCCCCGACAGCGGCACCAGTTTGATGCTTATCGTGACCAACGACACTAACCTACAGTATGAGTGTCTATGATCTTCGACAATATAGTAACCCAACCAAGGGGTTGGGGTCGTGTCCCAACGGAGTGGTAGTGAAAATAGTAGTTAGGCTAGAATTTTGTTCTAGTTAGCTGTGGTTTGAGAAATTATCGAATAAAAACAAAGTAAATTCAAATGGGTGACACCAAAAGTGTCAAATATCAATGGGGGTTTGTCACAAGTATAGCTAAAACAACAAAAATAAAGAGAAAATACAAGTATGGGAGAAAGTTCTTGAGGGGTCACCGCAATAAAAGTTGAGATAAATCGTTGGGTACATGCTTTCGATAGGAAATTTACAAGATAATAGTGACTAGGATAAGTTTTAGATGGAAATAAGTTCCCTCTCGGGCAACTTATCCCGTTTCAAATGGGTTACTCTCGGACACCCACTTGCCACATAAAGACCAGCCTACGCCTTACCCCACTCACTCTTTTGAGATGAGTGTTAGGATATGGGACTAGGGTTCACCCTCTCGGGCTGAACCTCATGTCGACCCACTCCTTAGGCCATCAGTCCAGTGGTCTTGGTTTCGCGACCTCCCTCTCGGGCAAGCCGAAAACACATGGGTGGCTTTGTATTTGCAACTACAAACCCTTAGATTAAACCAAAACCACTAGGTGAAATCACCATTAACATACATCTGACCTATCAACAAGCAAGACCCAACAAGAATATCAACCCATATTTGCTAAATCACATCCCAAGAATGGGGGTTTTTAGCCACACACCAAGAAATAACAAAATACACCTAAAATGATACTAAAATCAAATGGGTATAAGATATTAAATCTTTATTTAAGCAAAGGAAGCAGAATGGAGAAGACCCACTTCCAACTTGGGGAAGATGAAATCCTTCTATCTTGAAGTCTCCCACATAAACCCTCTCCAAACTTGAGAGAAAATATCCCAAAAAGTACTATTCTATTATGGAAATTAAATAAATGTTCGACTCTACTAAAATTAATAACAATTTTAGTATTTATAGACTTCAGAAAATAATGCTGGTGGATCTTTCGGTGGGTTAGTCGGAATCGCCGATTAACTTTGCAATTCGCTCTTTGGTGTAGTTCGTCGCAATCTTGTACTATCCTTTAGCATCGTCGTGTTCTGTGTCATTGGGCGACATAGTACTGCTTCGCGGAACTATTCGGCGAAGCGCCGACTACTACTTTCATCGCCTTTTTGATCCTGCTCCTTTAGGGCTTTGCGTACTGGAACAAAAGGCGGAGTGTGTCCATTCGGCGAATCGCCAAGTGTGCTTGGCGATGCTCAGGCTTTAGCTTCTTCGTTCTTTTCAGCCTTTTTGTTCCTTTTGCGCCTAAGTGTCCATGCTTCCACAAAAACTCAAATACCTGAAACTTAAGAGTTTTCATCAGATATTCAGACAAAATAAGCATTTGAGGACACTATTTCTATCAAAATAAAACCCTAAATGAGTCCAATTTGTGGACTCATCAAAACACTAGGAACGAATTACGATTATTAGGATTACCACGTTAAGAGCTTATGGGAACACATACACCCAAGTTTTTCTCTCTCATTGATAATAACAAATTTTGATTCTTGCTCACTTGTTACTTAATAACATTCTGTTATTTGTTTCACAAACCCCCCCTCCCCCTTTACTTACTTGTCTCGGAAATAACTTGACTTAAAGAATATAATAGTGATTTAAGTTTAAGTCTAAACCATATTCCTCGTGGAATCGACCCCAACCTACAAGTTGGGTTCTTTACTTGATAACGATAGCTTATACTTCTTTAGGGAAGTGTAATTTGAGCGTATCAAATTTTGGCGCCGCTGTCGGGGAATAAGGCTTTTAGATTAAGTTTAACTACATTATTGAACTTTAGTCAATTATTTCCTAATTTTACATTTTCTTTTGTTTTTGTTTTTGTTTTCTTTGGGTTTCCACTCTAGTGTTTGCCAAGTACATGGAGTCGAGGTGAACCATTGACCCCATACGATCCAGAGTTGAGCAAAACCTTGAGAAAGATGAACAATCAAGGGGTCTGTAATAATCCAGCCATAGAGGAGCCTGAGGAACAAGTGAATTATGAGAATGCTCAGGTTCATGGTGATAATCTACTTGGAGATGCATTGAGGGTGCAAGATCCACTAGAACCATGACTGCGTGATAATTACAGTGTCGAATTCAATACCGTCGAATCTGATGGACCTATTGTTCTCTCTTTTCTACCTACAGGGGATACAGTCGTAGTGACTAGCAGTTTGATGCAAATGCTTACAACGAGGGGTTTGTTTTTTGGTATGGCTTCAGAAGATCCGCACGGGCACATAGCCAAGTTGACGAGTGTTTGTAAGAGTTGTGTGCGGCGACCGGAGTTTGATATGAACGTCATAGGGTTGAGAGTCATCCCTCTATCATTAACCGGTGATACTGCTGTATGGTTTTCTGAGCTTCCGTACAACTCGATTCATACATGGAACCAATTGCACAAGGTGTTCATGGCAAAGTACTTTTCGTTGTCAAAGAAGCTGAACCACAAAGATAAACTCAACAACTTCGTGGCACTACCTGGAGAGTCTGTGAGTAGTTTGTGGGACAGGTTCACTGCATTCATAAGAAGTGTTCCGAACCACCGCATTGATGATGAGTCACTGAAGGAGTATTTTTACAAAGGTCAAGATGACAATGATAAGGTTGTGCTTGATACTATCGCTGGAGGATCATATGGTGAGTGCACTTTTGAGGAGATCGCTAAGAAACTGAGAATATTTCTCAAAACAATAAAGGTTGGAGCACTCAAAAGTCAGACACTGGAAGAAGCACTTTTGTAGTTTAATGTGCACCTAGTCAATCTGCCGATGACATTCATGAGCAGATGGCTCAGATAAGGAGAAAACTTGGGTTGGTATTGAAGCATCTAAGCAGAGCTCCAGAAAAGGTAAACGCTGTGAATTACTTGACTAGGACTCGACCACGCCGGTTGAGGAATGCAACTATGAGGAGGATGCATACTTGGTGAGTGATCAGACATGGGGTTTCTGAGCCAACACCCAAGGTTCCAACTCAGATAATTGGCGCCAAGGGAAAGGAAACCAAGGTCAGAACTATGGCAACTACAACTAAGAGGGTTAGTACATCCGAGATAGGAACTTCAATCTCGACAACAACTATAACCAGAACAACTATGGCAACATAAATGATCGGGTTGATCCTTCTGTTCCTCCTGCAAATCGGGAATTTGGCAATAAGGAAGCTGGGGGTAGTATGTCACGGATTGAGGATATGATGCAGAAGATGATGAAGAGGTTCGATTAGACTAATGATAATGTGAAGGAGATGCGAAATGACTTTTCTGGAATTGGTCAAAAAGTTGATGCCCATGCAATGTTGATTAAGAAACTCGAGCAACAGATGAATTAGCTGTCCACTACAGTAAACCCAAGTCAGCCTGGCACACTCCCTAACAACACCATCCAGAATCCGAAGAATGATGGGCATTGTATGGCATTCACTACTCGAGGGGGTAAACAAACCATTGATCCACCTATGTCGTCTGACGTTGAAATTGTGGTTGAAAAGGAAAATGATGAGATTGAGGTTACTGGAGAGTCAAAGAATGCTACAAAGAAGGAAGCAAATATAACCCAAAACGTTGTACCCATGCCTAAACCTCCACCTCCATTCCCACAGAGGTTGGCAAAGAAGAATGAAGAAGGGAAATACCGCAGGTTTATGACTATGTTGAAATAGCTTTCCATCAATATTCGGTTGATAGAAGCTTTGGAGAAAATGCCTGGGTATGCGAAATTCATGAACGATTTGGTGACTAAGAAGAGGGTCATGAGTTTGGAAGATGATGATAGGTTGTAACATTGTAGTGTTATTGCTAAGAGGTCATTCGTGCAGAAGAAGGAGGATCCTGGTGCTTTCACTATTCCATGTACCATCAGGTTGTTGCATTTTGCTAAGGTGCTGTATGATTTGGTGCTAGCATTAATCTGATGCCATTGTCTATTTACAAAAAGTTAGGTTTAGGGGCTCCAAAACCGATTGCGATGCGATTGCTCATGGCCGATAGAACTGTGAAGAGGCCCATTGGTGTGCTCCAAGATGTAGTTGTGAAAGTGGAGTCTTTTATCTTTCTGGCGAATTTTGTGATACTTGATTTTGAGGTTCACATCATCCTTTGGAGACCATTCCTTACTACTGGGCGCGCCTTGCTCGATATGGAGAAAAGGCAGATGAAGTTCCGATTGAATAGTGAAGAGGTAACTTTTAATATCTGTAGGTCCATGAAGAAGGAAAGCGATCTCAAATTAGTTTCATTGGTGACTCATATTGTTGAATGAGGTTCTGATGTGTCTATTGAAGAGAGGTTGGGTGTTGATGCACTGGCAACGGCAATGTTGAATTTTAAGGGTGATGGTATTGAAGACTATGATGAATTGGTCGCCGCACTTAATAGGTTTGAATTCCGTTCCAAACCAAAGAAATTGGAGCAAGATATGAAGAATCGCAACTCTGTACCCGTAAAATAATCTATTGAAGAGGCTCCGAAATTGGAGCTTAAGGCAGTACCATCACATTTGAGGTATGTATTCTTGGGGAGAGATGGTACTTTACATGTCATCATTATTGCCAATTTGAATGCGGAATAAGTTGAGGCTTTGGTTTCTATGTTGAAGAGGTTCAAGCGGACTTTTAGGTGGACTATTGCGGACATTATTGGGATTCCTCCTGGCATTTTTTCTCATAAAATCCAACTCATGCCGGATCAGAAGCCTAGTATTGAGCACGAAAGGAGACTAAATCCGCATATGCAAGAGGTAGTGAAAAAGGAAATCATCAAGTGGTTGGATGTTGGAGTCATTTATCCCATTGCAGTTAGTAGTTGGGTTTGTCCGGTTCAGTGTGTGCCCAAGAAAGGTGGGATTACTGTGGTACCTAATGCAAAAAATGAGCTTGTTCCAATGCGGCCACTTACTGGATGGAGAGTATGCATGGACTACCAGACATTAAATGTTTGGACAGAAAAGGACCACTTCCCTATGTCGTTCATAGATCAGATGTTGGACCGCCTTGCTGGTAAGGGTTGGTATTGTTTTCTTGATTGTTATTCGGGCTACAATCAGATCTCCATAGCTTTGGAAGACCAAGAGAAGACCACCTTCACTTTCCCTTATGGGACTTTCGCCTGCAAATGAATGCCATTTGTGTTGTGTAATGCTCCAACGACCTTCCAGCGTTGCATGCTGTCGATATTTTTTGATATGGTGTAGGACACTATTGACGTATTTATGGATGATTTCTCTGTGGTAGGTGACTCATTTTATGCTTTTTTGGGTCATTTGGCTGAGGTACTTAAACGGTGTGAAGAGTGCAATTTTGTGCTCAATTGGGAAAAGTGCCACTTTATGGTGAAAGAGGGGATAGTTTTGGGTCATCAGATTTCTGAGAAGGGTATTGAGGTTGATAGAGCGAAAGTCGAGGTAATAGAAAAGCTTCCACCACCTATCTCTGTTAAAGGTGTTAGAAGTTTTCTTGGGCATGCAAGCTTTTATAGGAGGTTTATCAAGGATTTCTCCAAAATTGCACACCCATTATGCAAATTGCTCGAAAAGAAGTGTAAGTTTGATTTAGAGGATGCTTGTCTGAGAGCATTTGGAGAGTTGAAAGAAAATCTAGTTTCTGCACCTATCATTATTTCACCGGATTTAGGGCAACCGTTTGAAGTAATGTGTGATGCGAGTGGAGTGGTGCTCGGTGTGGTATTGGGACAGAGGCGAGAGTAGATTCTTCATCCTATTTACTATGCCAACAAATCTCTAAATGTGGCTCAAAAGAACTATACACTGTCTGAACAGGAACTCCTTGGTGTGGTTTTCGTATTCAAGAAATTTTGAGTCTACTTTCTTGGTACTAAGGTCATAGTGCATGCTGACCATTATGTATTAAGGTATTTGATGGCTAAGAACGATGCAAAACCGAGGTTGATTAGATGGGTGTTGTTGCTGCAAGAGTTTGATTTTAAGGTGAAAGATAGAAAGGGGACAGAAAATCAAGTTGCCTCCAGATTAGAGGAAGAAACTATGCTCAAGCTAGGAGATGGGGCTGAAATTGATGACGCTTTTCCAGACGAATAGGTATTGGCGGCTTCTCATGATCTGATTCCTTGGTTCGCAGAATTTTTTAACTACATGGCAAGTGATCTGGTTCCATCGAATTTGTCTTTTCACCAAAGGAAAAAGTTTATGCATGACGTGAAGAAGTTCTTTTGGGATGAGCCTTATTTGTTCTGTATTTTTACAGATGGGATTATTCGTCGTTATCTGCCCGAGGTTGAGATGATGAGTATACTAGAGGTGTGTCACTCTTCGCCCATTGGTGGGCATCATAGTGGTATTCGGACTGCGCATAAAATTTTGCAATCTGGATATTATTGTCCTACCTTCCACCAAGATGCTCATGATTTCGCCAAGTCTTGTGATCGTTGCCAAAGAGAAAGAGGAATTTCAAAGAGGCAAGAGCTACCTATGAATATGATATTGGTGATTGAGTTGTTTGATGTATGGGGCATTGATTTTATAGCCCCATTTGTGAATTCACATGGGATGAAGTGTATAGTTGTTGTAGTTGATTATGTGTCGAAATGGATGGAAGCAATTGCGCTTTCAAACAATGAAGGTAAAACTGTCACCGCATGCCTGAAAAATAATATCTTCTCCAGATTTGGCACACCTAGGGCGATTATTAGCAATGGAGGTTCCCACTTTTGTAATAAGTTGTTCAAGGCACTACTAGAAAAATATGGAGTCCGTCACAATGTAGCCACTCCTTACCATCCGCAGTCTAGTGGGCAAGTTGAAGTGTCCAACACAGAGATAAAGCAAATCCTTGCTAAGACTGTGAATGCAAATAGAACTGATTGGTCAAGGAGGCTTAATGATGCTCTATGGGCCTATCGCACCGCATTCAAGACTCCCATAAGTATGTCCACTAGAGGCCCAGATGGCTACACTACTTCAGCATGTGAGGCCTTGGATGCATCATGTGATTGAGGAGTCCGCGACTAGGGTTGAGTAGCAGATGGAACATATGATGGACCATAAGGTTCAGGCTCTTAACCAGCCCCTTGATGCATTTGAGCGGCGCGTCCTAGAGAGACCAGCCCCAACCACAGATGTTTCTGGTTTCAAGACGGAGTTAGCTAGTCTCCGGGCTGATCTTGACACCCTCCTAGATCCACCAGAGACTGAACGTGAGTCGGCCCCCATATCACCGGTTAATAATACGGTGTTAGGATGGAATATTCATAGATGAGATGTCGCTGCCTTCTTCTTCTCGTAATCCTAGGAAATTCTCCCGCTCCAGTCGTGCTTCTGATGACACTGAGGCTGGGAGAGTTAGCAAGAGAGAGCGCTAACAGACTGGGGCAGCACAGAGGGCATTCATAATGGACGAGGAGTTGCGCCAACAGCGGGCGAGGGAGATTGGTGTTGGTGCCTCTAGGAGAGTGGGCACTACTGATGGTGTGGCTAGAGTTGATGTTAGCATTACTGAGGGTGCTGCAATGGTAGATGCAGGCACTACTGATGGTAACCCAATTGTTGATCTAGCGGGCTCTGGGAAATCAGACCCACCTGCTTGTTGATGGTTCTTTGGTGCTATGTGCCACAGGTTTGCTTCACCCGATTCTTTTATTCTTTACTTTTTGTGCGTTGGGGACAATTGCACTCTATTTTGTTGGGGGTGGGGTAAATGGGTTGTGAGTGATAGGGTGAAGTCTTAGTAACCCAACTCATAATCCTCTCTTGGGGTTTTCTTGTTTGTGTTCTTTTTCCCCAAGAGACTATTTTGATTTCTGTTAGATCCGGCATGTAAGGAATGTATGTGTAGGAGTAAGTAGAAAAATGAAAAGCATGATGGCATGAAAAGCATGAGAAAAATGAAAGCATGATGGCATGAAAAGCATGAGAAAAATGATCCCGGTCCAAAAAAAATTTGAATTGTTCTAGATCTGTAGGCTTTATGAGTTGAATGTGTCAAATCTCAATATGACATGATAAGAACCGATTTGACATCATAACTTAAGCGAAAACTTGGACGGGGTAATTTGATAATGAAACAATGTGCCAAAACTGTGTGAGAAAAGTTGAATATTCAGTTTGTGCCAATCTAGAACTTACCCCGTTGGTCCTGCTAAGATGATCTAGGCTAGAAGTTGGAAAGTGGTCATATGCCCTTGTTCAAATTAGTCCACTTAAGCCTAGAATTATCTGACCAAATGAAATCAATGTTCCCTTTGATCCAAATATTTGAGCCTTAAATAGACCATTTCTTTCGATTCACCTAACTTGCCTTCCCTAAAATGATTGTCTTGGCCCCGATCCCTCCTTGGACATGTGCACCTTGACTTAGGCAAAAAGCCTAAGTTGAGGGTGGCTAAGCCGAAAGTTACCTTGATCTTGGCCCTGGTCCGACATCAGACATTGTGCACCTAAACTAATGTAAAATCCATAAGTTGAGGGTGGCCATGAAAGAGGAAACCAAAAGAAAAAAAGGGTATGAAAAGAGTTTGGGGTTGAAAAGAGAAGAAGAAAAGGTAGAAGAGGATGTGACATTGTGTAAAAGAAGCAAAAAGATGATAAATAAAAGTGCTGAAAAAAATGAAGTGAAAGAAAAAGAAGAAAGTGAAAAATAAGAGCCACAAAGTCAAAAGTCACATCCATGCTGAAAAGAGTAAAATGGAAAGAAAGTAAAATGAAAGGATGCCAAAAACAGGGCAAGAAAGAGGTAAAAAGCCAATGTGATGTCAAGGAGGGCAGAAAGTCACTAAAAAGTACCCAAATATACCACACCTAACCCTGAGCCTACATTACAAGCTAAGAAAGTCCTATAGTGATCCTAGCAACTAGTTTCGAGAGTCTAACCAGTGAAAATAAGGGCAAGCCTATGGTATTGAGCACTAATTGTACTTGAATTCATTTCTGAGCGTGAGTGTTGAATGAATCCTAAAACTCTTAAATTCATATCTTCTGTGTGGAAAGGATTTCGTTTGAAGTGTGGGCACTAGTTACATTGTCGGAAAGTTGGTACCTTAGTGATTGTGAAAAGTGTATGTTGGGGTGTCTATTGGTCGATCTTTTTCATATTTTGATCCGCATGAGTTAGCTTTCTGAGTCTAAGAGAATGATTTGCACTAAGAAAATGGAATGGATTGAACTAGCCATGTGATTGTTTGAGTTTGAATGTCTGGTTCTACACAAGTGTCAATTAGAGTCTTAGTGTGTCGCTTAAGGATAAACAACAAATTTAAGTTGAGGATGTTGATATACCGTGAGTTTACGATATTTTACTACATTTCACTTAAGAGTTGTATGTGTCTAGGGCCATTTTGTGTTAGAATTAATGTTTATTGTGTCATATTTGCAGGAAATTGGCTTGGACGATGTCGAGAGAGATGACAACTGAATTTCTGCAAAAGGAGCCACCCACAGAGGTGACCTACAGACCGTAGGTCCATTCACAGTCCGTCGTGGGTAGGCGTAGAATGATCACCAGGGAAGTCTGACTAAGTGTGGAATTACGGAGGCCATTGACAGAGCGTAGGTCGACCCACGAACCGTCCTGCCCATCCGTCGTTTGTATCAGAGATTTGGAGTTCTAGTACCTGATGAAAAGTTCTAAGTGTGGAGCCACGAAAGGGGACCCACGAACCATAGGTCAATCTATGGTTCATACTGCACACCCGTCATTTGTATCTGAGAGTTGAAGGTTCCAGCCTCTGTGGAAAAAGTTCTAAGTATCAAGCTACGAAAGGGACCGTAGGTCGATACACGGTTTGTAGGTCAGTCTCGTCGATCGAAGCCGCATCCTGAAGTTTCATTTCCTATTTCATTTCCTTTTTGTTTAGGACATGATTTTCTATAAATAGGGTATATAAACCTCATTTTTTGGGGTGTTAGACACCATTGTATACTTTTAGTTCTTGGTATTTTCTTGGAAATTAACTTGCAAACTTTGGCAATTTGATTTCCTAATTTCGGCTTATAAGATTTTTGCTTTGAATTTCAATTGGAGATTACGGGTTTCTTCTAATCAATACGTAAGTTCATGAATTCTTGTTCTACAAATATGAATTTTGTTATTTCAAGCATTAGTAGCTAAATCCACAACTAGGATTGTGGGAACCATGAGCGATTAACAACGAATGAATAATAACTAAGTAATTCTTGAATAGTGTGGATGCATGCATTGGTAATTCTTTCGCTTATAAGTCACGAGTGAACGCGTTAGAACTCACCTTGTTGCTACTTGCCGGACCAAGGACGTAGTTAATAAGAAAAGAATTATCAATAGAGATTTAGTGTGATACTATCTAATAGTCTAATATCAATTGGTGCGAGGGTGAAAACTAAGTCATACATTGATGTGATATCTAATTTGAGGTAACGGTAAGTGTTAGTAAATTATACACACGTAGCCGGACAGAGGTGCGTAGTGAAATTCCCTATTTGGCTGACCAAGCCCTTAGGGATACATATCTTACCACTTTGCATGTGATACACTAGGAACGAATTACTATTATTAGGATTACCACGTTAAGAGCTTATGGGGAACACATACACCCAAGTTTTTCTTTCTCATTGATAACAACAAAGTTCGAATCTTGCTCACTTGTTACTTAACAGCATTCAGTTATCTGTTTCACAAACCCCCCGCCCCCTTTACTTACTTGTCTCGAAAATAACTTGACTAAACAGATATAATAGTGAGTTAAGTCTAAGTCTAAATCATATTCCTCGTGGGATTGACCCCAACCTACAAGTTGGGTTCTTTACTTGATAACGATCGCTTGTACTTCTTTAGGGTACTGTAATTTGAGCGTATCAGTTCTTGAGTGCTGGCCACGTCTAGGGTGTAGGCTCGGATCGTGACACATAGACTCTCACTGTTACAACAGAGGCTCACATATACCCGTTTATCTAACTAAAGTGATTATTTAAAAAAAAATCATGTTGGGGTATATATGACCGTTTTCACACTTTTTTTTACTTCATTGATTATCATTATATGAGTTTATTATTCTTCTTTTATTTTTTATTTTATTCTTTGGTATAAAAATATGAGAAATAAAAAAAAAAAGAACCGTGAATGAAAAAAAAAGTAAGGATAATATTCAAAACAATTTTTTTTGGATATATTGTAATTTATATTTTGTATCTGTAAAAAAAAGGGGTTATATATAATTGATTTTACAAGAAAGTTAGTGAAAAAAATAAGTTTGACTATCAAACTAATAAATTCAAATTAGTTGTTCCATCGAAAAGTAAAAAAAATGTGTGAGAAAGATCAAATATATCCCTGTATGAATATATCTTTTTTTTAAATAATATTTTTTGAAAAGTAAATTTAAAATAGTTTTTTTCACATCAATTAGAGAAAAGGGGATATAATTATACTTATAAAAGCACAAAAGTAAGCGTCCACTCAAAAGTAAGAACATCACTCAACTTGGAGCAACTTTAAAAAATAAATAAAAGTTAACTAAATTAGTCAACTGCGAGCAATTGCTTTTTAAAATAAAATATATAAAAAGTTAACAAAATCGTTCAATTTGGTGCTACTTCAAAAAAAATTATGAAGACAAACGCTTAAAGATAAGCGACTTTTAAATAAAATTATTGGATGACGCTCTTTTGCCGTCAGTTAATATTAAAGGCAAAACGCGCAACTTTAAGCGATTTTTCCATTTTGGTTAAATAGAAAAGTAAGTGTTCCTTCGTGTATTTTAGTTTTAAAAAGGGACTCGTTTGGCTCCGAACTCAAGAATTATGCAGGTGTACGAAACACTACCTTCTTGCAATCTACATATTGTGGTCAATTGCTAGAGCATATGCTCGTGTGACAATTAAGAAGAGACAATAATTTAGTGAAGAGGCAAAATGTTCATCAAAATTTGAAGGTTGGAGCTTCCCACTTTTAGTAATACTAGTTCTGGGAACGTGCCTTGCACATTTGACCTCTAATTGTATAAAATTTATATAGGCTTAAGTCAGTGGCGGAGCTAGAATTTTTAATAAGGGGGTTCAAAATCTGAAAAAGTAAACATACGAACTAATCGAAAGGGGTTCGACATCTACTATATATATATAAAAAGTAATTTTAACCATATATAAATAATAAGATTTTCTGCCGAAGGGGGTTCGGGTGAACCCCCTGACACACTGTTGTCTCTGCCCCTTGGCTTAACTCATGTATAGAAAACATTTGTAATATCAATCCAACTAACTTAAAAGTCAATAAATATAGATATCATCATATGCATGCAAAATGAAAAAGGTTAATATATTGATCGGAATAAGAAACAATAACCGATAAATAAAAATGAAATAATAATTATAAGATGATTAAATATAAAAGTGTAGTGGACTAACATTTTATATCCAATTTATAAATTAATAAATTGTGTACATCAAAATATGTGAGTGAATGCGAAAGTAATAGAGAAAAGAAGATAACTTTACGTGATTTTGTAGATGGATATGGTTGTGTTGACGAAATGGAACTAAAGAATTATTAATTAATTTACCTCTTATATTTTGCTGATAGATGAAGAATGAAGAATGAAAAATGAAGAACATAAGGAGTTATTATAGATATGTATTGGAAAACTTAAAAGAAAAAACATTTATTTCATAAGCAATAGAAGAGGAATTCAATTCAAATGAATATAAATGAATGATTTTCCTTTTCATATAATGTTGCCACACAACTCCCATTTTCTATTTGTTTGTATTTTACTTTTTTTTATTTATCATATTTATAAAATGTATATTTATATTTTTACACTTAAATGTTCTTGATATAATATTTGCTTGAAAGACAAAAGAATTACAATATTTTAGGGCTGCGAAGATAAAAGGACTAACAGTTAAAACTAATTAAAATGTGGAACAACTTATCATTTATTTGATTCAGTTTAATTGTCATTATTTATTTAATTTTAAAAGTTAGTAAGGTATTTTTTAATTAAAAAATGAGTGAACGACATTTTCGGAATCTAATTTTGAACTTGAAACCTTTCATCTTTTAATATTATATGAAATGTGATGATAATATACATATATTTAGTGTAGTACAAGAGTTAGTATTAATTAAATAATTATTTTAAAAAAATAAAGTACTATATATTTTGTGAATGATTAATGTGAATCGTTGTATGATGACTTATTTATCAATATCAAGATGACTAATTATCGTCGAAACCTACAAAATCAACAATCAAATTGTCTTATAATTCTACTTCCTAGAAATAATATGGTAAACATTCATGAAAACTACTTTATCCTTTTAAAATACTACTAGATGCAACCAGGAATAGACAATTAAATTTGAACTTCCAAAAGAGTTATGCCTATTAAGCATCTCCTTGAACTTGTAATATTTCCCTAACTAGAATTCAATCTACTCGCGAAGGTACGTTTAGTTATTTAAGTAGTAAATAACACTAAAAGAAATCAAAGGGACACAACTGCTCAATCTTGAAGGGTTTAAACGATCTCATAAAATTGAAACCATATGAATTTAGTAATAGCAAAAATAATAATTGGTTTTATGTTTTTTGAATTAGCTAGTTGGGTATGGCTACTTATAGTTTTATAATGTTGAACCTTATTGATTAATACAAAAGTTTGTTATTGTAGATACGCGTGTTTTGATCCTCCCCGATTAACCCATTTTTAGCTTAAAATATCTATTTTGATCTAATTGTTAGGTCTTTTTTTTTTAGAGTTTTACTTGATAAATTGCGAAACCACAAAAGTAGTAATTTTTTAGATGATACTTTTATTTTCAATTTGCAAGGAAAAAAAATCTGAAAATATGTTCTTTAATTTTCTTATATTTAATATTAAGGTAGTATTTTATTTTTGGTTATTTATAAAAGAAAAATGAAAAGATCGAATCCATCCCCCAATTTATTTTTGATCTTATCCCAAATCTATAAGAGCATTTTAGGAAGATTAGACACAAATAAATAGATCACATTCACCCTGTCCCTAATCTATAAAACTAAAAGAAGGGACTCTAAGAATAAGAGGAGCAGCTGTAGCTAGCCCAATTAAAAAAAAAGCCTCAATTCACATTGTCCACTGATAATTTACCATTACATAGCCATGAAGAATTCAAAGACACCATTTTCAAAATTGTCATGAAAACAATCATTCTAATCTAGGTCACCAAAAACTAAGACAACAACACAACAAATCTAGTTATTCAAGATCTAAATGGAGGTAGAGTCTAGTTGGCAAAGTTTAACTGGCGATTTTCTACTGTAATCTAATGCTTAGATATTTTCATCAATAAGCGAAGAAAGCTTACTCTATCAAGGTTCTTTCTCACATTTTTATTCAATTTGTATCCATCTGTTTTAGTTGTTTCAATGACTAGTGACTATCTATGTCCATGTGTTTGTTTTTGCACTAGTGTTAATGTTTCCAGAATCATTCTTGAATTGCAATTCTTATATTGTTTTTTATTTTGATGTCTCATCACGTGAAATGTCCTTTTTATTGATTCATTTTGTGGTATTTCTGTTAGATTATATATGTGCTCTAGCTTGATGTTGTTTTGTTCTTGTTATTTATTATGAAGTTGGATACCTAAAAAAGAAATTACACTAAAACAAAAGATTCATTTAGTTGCATTAGATTAATTTTTTACTAATACCGCAAAATATTTAGTGGCAATTGAGTTAATGTCATCTCATCTAGAGTTGTTAAAGTTTTTAAGGACATTTATGCAAAGTGTTGGTTATAAATACTCATATTTATTATTGCCGCTAAATATAATATAGTGGCAACTTTATTATTTTTATTACATTCTGATAATCTGCACGACCTAGTAATTTACTCTAGATTCGCCTATGAATGAAACATGTTACCTAACATGTTTCAAAGTAACAGTAAGAACAATAAAGAAAGAACATAATATTTTTATTAGGAAAACACCCGGCTCAAAAGGTGTAAAATACCACCATGTACCCCGACATGATTTAACTCCAATTTCACTAAATCACTGAGCCTCAACTGAAAATAGATTACAAACTTTGCAACCTACATAACTAACTCTAATTACTTAACTTCTAGTTATGGATTTAGATTATAACTCTTGCAATCCGTAGGAAGATCCACGGTCCATCCTGCAGGTCCGTGGTGCACCATTTCTGACCTTTCCCCAAAAACTCTAGAAAAGTATTCTAAGTGTCGACCCACGACCGGACCCATGGACCGTGGGTCAAGCCACGATCCGTGGTCCAAGACCGTAGGTTAGATCCCCAGAAACCAGCTCTAGTCGCGAACAACGGCAGACCAGCATGGATCGTCGGTTGATCCACGGTCCCTGGGTCTGGTCTATCGGTTGGCCCCAACAATAGTTAAGTCGTGGGTCTTTTGGTCTTTTCCTTATTCCTTGAACCCCTAAACTACGTCGTTTTAACCCTAAACTACGTAGTTTTGGTTAGTTTTAGATTATAAACATAATTAGAACTTACCCAAGTCATTCACCAAAAACATAGAGACTTAGAACATAAAGAGGAGAAAGAGGCGACCAAACCATTCCCAAGAACGCAACAAGTTTCCTCAAGTTTCAGCCCCGAAATCGAAAGATTTCTCCGTGGAATTCATCACCAGGTATGTGGGAATTCACTAGTGGGTTCCTTTCACCCATTAGGTCCCTATATTTAAGTCAAATTCTTGATTCCCTTAATATTATTTAGACCGAGGGTTTCTCAAACTTCAGTAGATTATTATGAATTAGTTACGTTAATGTTCCTAATTTGATTATCATGTTGTAGTATCCTTTTTGCCCAGATTCATGCATAAACTCAGAACCGTAACTATGTAGTTCTTTTAATTCATTAATTACACATGCTAGGTCAAATATTTCAGTTATACATACCTCAGATTTGAATGTTTCATTATCAGCATATTAATGTTGCACTTTGAGTTAGCATGTCAGTATTTGAGCTACCCAGTATTACAGAACTTCCGTCATAAAATGTTAATTATTTGATCAATTAGGAGAAGCTTAATACCGACTGGACTAGGGTCAGTCACCCTTAAGTCCAGAACTACGTTCCCCGTAGGTTGTAAGTCCCCTCTATGGGCATCATTTTAGTGATCACGCCAGCATGCCTCTATACCTCTGGTAGGGTATATTGGGTCCTCTCGATGGGGCGTATACATTGGACTCCACATTTAGCTTATGTGGTTTTATGTCGGTTATTAGTAGCTCCCACAGTCCAGTCAGATTGTATTGTATTAACCATGTTATCATTATAGTTCAGTATTCAGTCTCAGCATATTATAAACTTGGTCATTGCATTCAGTTTAGCCATGTTCAGTATTTCCAGTGTCCTTATCCTATTCACACTATATCATTGCTTTATTGCTTGTTCAGTTATGTTATTGTTCAACTTTATTCTATCTTGCATGCCTAGTACCTTTTATGTACTGACGCATACTCTGCGCTACATCTTCTCCTTATGTAGGTTCAGGTCCTCAGCAGTCATAACACGCATAGATCGGTTCCCGATCTTCTGTTCAACAGCATCAGTGGTGAGTCCTCATTCTTCGAGGACTAGTGACATGATTATCTTCCATGCTTTCAGTTTTAGTTTTGAGTTTTGCTAGATTTAGCTGGGGCATGTCCCAACACTTCTAGCCAGTTTAGAGGCTTATTTCAGACATAGTTAGATTCAGTTATAGTGCTAGAGTTTGACTTTTAGTTTATATTCAAACTCTCAGTTTTCATATATTCAGATTTAGTACATGGATATTCCTCATCATTTCAGATTATTTATATGATTTAGTTTCCGTATTGTGTTTATTGATTCAGTTTATCTTTAGTATGCTTATGATATGCCAGCAGGGTTAGCCTGGGGTCACTCGTGATCCTAGGTCCTGTGTCCGCGTTAAGCGGGTAGTCTTAGGGGGTGACAAAATTGGTATCAGAGCACTAGGTTTAAGGGTCCTAGGATGTCTGAAATGTTGCACTAAGTAGAGTCCTTTTCATGGGTGTGAAGTGCACCACATCTAATGAGAAGGACACTACAAAGTGTTTTAGGAAAACTTGAATTTCTTGGTTACTCCTATCGTGCGTAAGGTATGATCTAATTCCTCAATCTAATCCTTCGTTATGCGCTTTCAGATCATTCCTCCACATAGAGCTTACGCAAGGAATGCAAACGCAGCTCCTCCAGTCCCAGATCAGAAAGTTTGGAATGCTGAATTTTGAAACGCTATACAGTAGTTAGCTCAGAGTGTGACCAACCAGAACAACCAGCATGTTCCAGTTTCGACAAATGTTAAGGTTGGGTAAGCTGGAACTACAGTTCCTAATTTTGTTAGGATGAATCAGCCCGAGTTCTTAGGATCGCAGAGTAGTGAGGATCCCCAAAACATCATAGATGAGGTCAAGAAGATCTTTGGAGTGATGCAGGAAACTGGAAATGATCAGGTTGAGTTGGCATTTTACCAGCTTAAGGATGTAGCTCATATCTGGTATACTCAGTGGAAAGAGAACATGGGTACATATGCAACTCCTATCACTTGGGAATGCTTTAGTGAGACCTTTCTGGACAGGGTTTTACCAAGAGAGTTCAGGGAGGCAAAAGCTCAGGAGTTTATGAATTTGAGGCAGGGTTCAATGACAATCCAAGAGTATGGACTCAAGTTCACCCAACTCTCTAGGCATGCTCCTCACATGGTTGCTGATTCCAGGGCTCAAATGAACAAGTTCATGTATGGGGTATCCGATCTTGTGAAAGTAGGAATGCTATGTTTCTTGAACATATGAACATCTCTAGGCTCATGACTCATGCTCAGCAGGTTGAGGGTGATAAGCTTAGGGAATAGGAAAAGGAGAATAAGAAGGCTAGGACAGGCAACTATGACTATTCTCAACAGAAATCGGTTGGTGGAAATCGCTTGCAGTTTCAGCATAAGTCTTCAGCTCCAGCACCTTCATCAGCTAGTGTTCCATCCTCCAAGTTCTCTAATGATCAGAAGGGTAGGGCATCATGCTCTAAGACTAAAGGTAGTATTTCAGGCACCGAAACCTACCCAACTTCTCCAAAGTGTGTTAAGAACCATCTGGGCAAGTGTCTTGCAGGAAAGGAATGATGTTTTGGGTGTGGCCAGTCTGCTCACAGGTTGAAAGATTGTCCTTCTTAACAAGGTCAAAGAGGTAACAATGGTAGAGCTCAGTCCACAACTTCAGCAGCACTAACAGGTCGCCTAACTCAGCAGGCTAACTCATCTAGTACAAGTGGCGGTCAGCGCCAAAACAAGTTGTATCCTCTCCAGGCTCCCCATGATCAAGAAGATTCTCATGATGTAGTCACTAGTACGTTACGCGTTTTTGACTTAGATGTTTATGCATTGATAGATCCAGGGGCTACTCTCTCCTTTGTAACTCCTTATATAGCAGTCAACTTCAGTATTAGTCAAAAAAATCTCTCAGAACCCTTCACAGTCTCTAATCAAGTCGATGACCCAGTCATAGCTAGACAGGTATACAAAAATTACTCTATCACAATCTCCCAGAAAGTCACCTCAGCAGATCTTGTAGAGTTAGAAATGGTAGACTTCGATATCATTCTAGGTATGGATTGGTTACATTCATGTTATGCCTCAGTCGATTGTAGAACTAGGATTGTTCATTTTGAGTTTCAAGACTAACTAATCTTAGAACTGAAGGGTAGTATATTAGCGCCTATGGGTCGATTCATTTCTTACCTTAAGGCCAGAAAGATGATTTCTATGGGTTATAGCTATAATCTAGTTCGGGTTAAGGATTACAGCTTCGAAACACAACTCTTGAATCAGTCCCAGTAGTCAATGAGTTCCCAGAAGTGTTTCGAGAAGATCTTCTCGGAGTCCCTCCCGAAAGGGAAATCGACTTTGGAATTGATATCCTTCCAGATACCCATCTTATCTCTATTCCTCCTAACATAATGGATTCATCCAAGCTTAAGGAATTGAAAAAGCAGTTGAAAGACCTTCTAGATAAGGGCTTCATCAGACCTAGTATTTCCTCATGGGGTACTCCAGTGTTGTTCGTGAAAAAGAAAGATGGTTCCCTCAGAATGTGCATTGACTATAGGTAGTTGAACAAAGTCACAATCAAGAATAAATACGCCATCCCTAGGATTGATGACTTGTTTGACCAACTTCAGGGTGCTAGTCATTTCTCACAGCTAGACCTCAGATTCGGTTATCATCAACTCAGAGTCAGAGATAGTGAAATCCCAAAAATAGCCTTCAGAACTTGGTATGGTCATTATGAATTTGTAGTTATGTCATTTGGACTAACCAATGCTCCTGTAGCTTTCATGGATTTGATGAACATAGTGTTTAAGCAGTATTTGGACTTGTTCGTTATCGTCTTTATTGATGATATCCTCATTTACTCCAGGAATGAGGAACAACTTGTGAATCATTGAAGGTTGTTGTGCAAACTCTGAAAGATCGCCAGTTATTCGCTAAGTTCAACAAGTGTGAATTTTGGTTGCAGTCAGTTGCTTTCCTTGGGCATATAGTGTCTAGCAAAGGGATCAGAGTGGATTCTCAGAAAATAGAAGTAGTGAAACAATGGCCCAGACCTACCTCTCCTACATATATCAGAAGTTTCTTGGGTCTAGCGGG
Source organism: Solanum tuberosum (assembly GCF_000226075.1). Classification (NCBI taxonomy): domain Eukaryota; kingdom Viridiplantae; phylum Streptophyta; class Magnoliopsida; order Solanales; family Solanaceae; genus Solanum; species Solanum tuberosum. Next base: position 47,656 of record NW_006239555.1, read on the forward strand.
TTATTACAGAAGGTTCGTGGAAGGATTTTCCTCCATAGCCTCTCCATTGACTAAGTTGACTCATCAAAGGATCAACTTTCAGTGGTCAGATGATTGTGAGAGAAGCTTCGCAAAATTGAAAACTAGGTTGACTACAGCTCTTGTTTTGACTCTGCAAGAGGGTTCATATGGTTATGTTATCTAATGTGATGCATCCAGAGTCGGCCTAGGCTATGTGTTCATGCAGCGAGGTAAGGTCATAGCATATGCTTCTAGATAGCTTAAGGTACATGAGAAGAACTATCTAACTCATGACCTTGAGCTAGCAGCAGTGGTGTTTGAACTTAAGATTTGGAGACATTACTTGTATGGTGTTCACAAACCATAAGAGCCTTCAGTATGTGTTCACCCAGAAATAGTTGAATCTTCGTTAGAGAAAATGGCTTGAGTGCTCAAAGATTATGATATGAGTGTGTATTACCATCCTGGTAAGGCCAATGTAGTAGCAGATGCTCTTAGTAGAATATCTATGGGTAGTGTAGAACATGTTGAGGAAGAAATAAAAAGAGCTAGCAAAGGATGTTCACAGGCTTGCTCACTTGGGCGTTCTCCTCATGAGCATATCAGATGGTGGTGTAACATTTCATAATCTTCATTGGTAGTGGAGGTTAAGGAAAAGCAAGACAGTGATCCTATATTGCTTCAACTAAATGGTGCAGTCCATCAATAGAGAGTTGAGGTGCTCTCCCAAGGGGGAGTTGGCATGCTTCACTCTCAGGGTCGATTATGTGTTCCAAAGGTGGGTGGGTTGAGACAGCAAATTCTTGCAAAAGCCCCTAATTCCAGATATTATATTCATCCAGGTTCCACTAAGATGTATCGCGACCTGTGGGAAGTCTTTTGGTGGAATGGTATGAAAAGGGATATAGCAAATTTTGTTGCTAAGTGCCCCAATTGTCAGCAAGTGAAGGTAGAACATCAGAAACCAAGAGGTATGACTCAAGAAATCAATATTATTGCTTGGAAGTGGGAAGTGATCAACATGGACTTCATTACAGGTTTACCTCATACTCGCAGACAACATGACTCCATTTGGGTCATTGTTGATAGAGTTACTAAGTTTGCGCGCTTTTTGGCGGTTAAAACTACAGATTCAGTGGAGGGCTACACCAAGCTTTACATTAATGAGATAGTTAGGTTGCATGGGGTTCCTTTTTATATCATCTCATATAGCTGCCCTCCGTTTACTTCTCATTTCTGGAAGTCATTTTAGAAAGGTTTTGGTACTTGGGTTAATCTTAGCACAACATTTCATCCACAAATGGATGGTCAGGTAGAGCGTACTATTCAGACCTTAGAGGACATATTGAGAGCTTGTATGATTGATTTCAAGGGTAGTTGGGATGATAACCTTCCTCCTATAGAGGTTTCCTACAATAATAGTAACAATTCTAGTATTCAGATGGCCTCTTATGAGGCATTGTATGGGCGTAGATGTAGATCTCCAGTTGATTGATTTGAAGTAGGTGAAGCAGCCTTGATAGGGCCAGATTCAGTTCATGATGATATGGAGAAAGTACAACTCATTGGAGATAAACTTAAGACAGCCTAGAGTCACCAGAAGTCCTATGCAGATGTACGGAGAAGGGAACTGGAGTTCCAAGTTGATGATTGGGTTTTCCTGAAAGTGTTGCCTATGAAAGGGGTGATGAGATCTGACATGAAAGGGAAGCTCAGTCCTAGATACGTAGGCCCTTAGAAGATCTTGAAAAGGGTTGGTAAAGTGGTATATGAATTAGAGTTGCCAACATAACTAATAGTAGTGCATTCAGTTTTCCACATTTCGTTGTTGAAAAAGTGTGTGGGTGGCCTAGCATCTATTGTACCTTTAGAAAGTGTGGATGTGAAGGATAGTCTCACTTATGAAGAGATACCAGTTGAGATCCTTGATCGTCGGGTTCGAAGGTTGAAAAACAAAGAAGTCGCTTCAGTCAAGATTTTGTGGAGGAGTCAGTCCCTAGAGGGAGCTATTTGGTAGCAGAAGCAGCCATGAAGGACAAGTATCCTTATCTCTTTCCTTCCGATTCCATTCAAGCTTGAGGTAATAGTTCCTCTTCAGTTTTTCAGTCATTCATGCGCAGTTTCAGTCTTAGCACCATGTTCCTTCAGTTGAATTTGCAATTTCATCGTATTTGCATGTTCTTGGAACTTAGTTCAGTCAGAAATTAGTTTTCAAGTGTTTAGTGGTAGGGGTTGCAGCTCTCTCCCTCCATTTAGCCTTCATTCGAGGACGAATATTCCCAAGAGGGAGATAATGTAACACCCCGCATGCTAGAACTACTAAATTTCTGATTTCAGGTGTTGCAGGTGGCACCTACGGGCACAATCCACGGACCGTAGGTGGACCCATTGTCCATCCTGCAGGTCCGTGGTACACCACCTGCGACCCTTCCCCAGAAACTCCAGAAAAATATTCTAAGTGTTGAGCCATGACTGGACCATAGGTTAGGCAACGGTTCGTGGTCCAAGACCGTAGGTTAGATCCCCAGAAATTAGCTCCAGTCACGAACGACGGCCGACTAGCACAGACTGTCAATCGATCCACGGTCCGTGGGTCTAGTTAGTCGGTTGGCCCTGTCAGCAGTTAAGTCGGGGGTCTTTTGGTGTTTTCCTTATCCGTTGGACCCCTAAATTACGTCGTTTTAACCCTAAAATACGTAGTTTTTGTTAGTTTTAGACTAGAAACATAATTAGACCTTACCCAAGTCAGATCATTCACCAAAAACATAGAAACTTAGAACGTAAAGAGTAGAAAGAGGTGATCAAACCCTTCCCAAGAATGCAACAAGTTTCCTCCAGTTCCATCCCTGAAATTGAAAGATTTCTCCGTGGAATTCGTCACCAGGTATGTGGGATTTCACTAATGGTTTCCTTTCACCCATTAGGTCCCTAGATTTCAGTTAGATTCTTGGTTCCCTTCAGATTATTTAGACATAAGGTTTTTAGAATTTCAACAGATTATTATGAATTAGTTACTTTAATGTTCCTAATCAGATTATGATGTTGTAGTATCCCTTTTGCCGAGATTAATGCATAAACTCAAAACCCTAGCCATGTAGTTCTTTTAGTTCATGAATTACACATGCTAGGTCAGATATTTCAGTTTGGATGCCTCATATTTGAATGTTTCATTATCATCATATTAATGTTACATTTTTAGTTAGCATGTCAGTATTTTAGCTATCCAGTAATACAGAACTTCAGTCATAAAATGTTAATTATTTGATCAATTTGGAGAAGCTTAATACAGAGTGGACTAGGATCAACCACCCTAGTACCAGAAATACGTTACCCATAGGTTGGAAGTCCCCTCTGTGGGCATCATTTTAGTGATCACGCCAGCATGCCTCTTTACCTCTGGCAAGGTATATTGGGTCCTCTCGATGTGGCGTATACATCAGACTCCACATTTAGCTCATGCGGTTTTATGTCGGTTATTAGTAGCTCCCACAGTCTTGCCAAATTCTATTGCATTGACCATGTTATCAGTGTAGCTCAGTATTCAGTCTCAGCATGTTATAAACTTGGTCATTGCATTCAGTTTAGCCATGTTCAGTATTTGTAGTATCCTTATCATGTTCAGACTATATCTTGCTTTATTGCTTGTTCTTTTATGTTATTGTTCAACTTTATTCTATCCTGTATGCTCAGTACCTTTCAAGTAGTAATGCATACTCTGCGCTACATCTTCTTGTGATGTAGGTTCAGGTCCTCAGCAGTCAGATCACTCATAGATCGGTTCTCGATCTTCTGTTCAACAGCATAAGTGGTGAGTTTTCATTCTTCGAGGACTAGTGACATGATTATCTTCTTTGCTTTCAGTTTTAGTTTCACTTTTGCTAGATTTAGCTGGGGCCATGTCCCAACACTTCTAGTCAGTTTAGAGGCTTATTTCAGACATAGTTAGATTCAACTATAGTGCTAGAGTTTGACTTTTAATTTATATTCAAACTCTCAGTTTTCATATATTCAGATTTAGTACATGGGTATTCCCCATCATTTCAGATTATTTATATGTTTTAGCTTACGCACAGTGTTTATTGATTCAGTTTATCTTTAGTATGCTTATGATATGTTAGTAGGGTTAGCTTAGGGTCATTCATGATCCTAGGTCCCGTTTCCACGTCCAGGGGTAGCCTCGGGGAGTGGACTATCCCAACCTGAACACAACACTCCTAAAAACTCATTCAAATTTATAAAAACTCCTGACAAATAAACTCTATAAAACGACCAAATTCTTCGATGTGTTCCTTCTTTGTGTTCTTTCAGTTCACTGGTAGCACTTACGAAGTCAATTTTTCACTTGCTCTTTTTGCTCTGTTTATGGATGGCTTCACCTCTATTAAGAACAATTCTTCATAGAGTTATTGTTCACTTCAAACTCCTTATTGACTTGAACTCTCTTGGCTTAGAGTTTTACTTCAAGTGAAATTCCTTCTTCAATTCAAACTTTTTGCTTCTTTAGACTCCTTCAAATCGAATTTATTGATTCTTTTTTGTTGTAGTCGAATTCCAACTCTTTGACTTAGCAGTAACTTGAAGAGTTCTACTTCATGTGAGAGTCCTTCTTCCATTAAAACTCCTTGCCACTTTAGACTCCTTCAAATCAAACTCATAGATTCTTTCTCTTCAATTCATGACATGTTTATTTCCTTGGCTTTTTTTCATGAAATTAGCATTATCTATTTATTAATTTCTGCACTCTTGTCTTTATTAATTTTGAAAGTTTTTGCGATTTTAACTACTCGTGACAGTGTACCTACCATGTTGACTGGCCTGTTACATCTTTCTTTGTCAATTATCAATACTGCATAAATCTCAACAAATTCCCCCCATTTTTGATGATGACAAGCCTGTTGTCTTTGTGCATTCATACAACTTTACATGTAGACACTAAAGAATGAAATACTAGCATAAAACATGTTAGTCAATGGGTTATAAACACTGCACAACTCTTGTTAAATCTTACATAGACAAGAAGATATATAACCCAAAACCCATATTTTTCATTTAAATATAGCATATATACAACTTTGCTAGGAAAAATAGGAAAGAAAGAGTAAATTAAGAAAATAAAGCAACACTGACTTCCAAGGAAAAAAAGGAACTTTAAAAGACAAGTAAAATGATAATACAGATGAAAGATGGAAAGAGACCCTTTTGGAAATAATAAGATTTGCATCAAAGCCACAAAATCTACATAAATGATATGAGAATATAATGAAAACAAAATATTTGTAGATCCTTTGAGATCTTTTTAATTTTTCTATTTCAAAGAATAAGATCATGCGTACATACAAAAGGTGTAAACTAAATGAAAAAAAATAAAAATTTGGAACAGATTAAATCATGAGAATATCAAACCTCTTCGTATCTCAGCAACATTTTGCGGGAGCACGAGAGTCATTAGAAGGTTTAGGTATGTGATAAAAGTCGACCATTACAATCCTTCTATTGGCTTAAATCTTTTTTCTTTGCTAACAATTCCTCAAATTTTCTCTTGCTTGATTCAAACATAGCTTCGTCTTCATGTCTCTGATGCATTGTTTCTTTTTGCATGTCTCTGCAATGCAAAAAGAAACACAAAGCATCAAGGACATGAAAATAAAGTTTTAATCAAGCAAGAAGGAGTTTGAGGAAAGGTTAACAAACCAAAGGGAAGAAAGTAGAAGGATCATAATGTGGACTTTCCTCATATGCCTAACCTACTAATGACTTTCGCACTCCCACAAGGTGCTACTTGGATACAATGAGGTTTTGATATTATCATGACTTAATCTATTATAAGTTTCATTTATTAATTTACTATATGAACTATGTATTTATGAATGATCTTTTACTCTAAAATAGAAAAGTTAAATATAGATCCAAGGATCAATCAAGCATTTTGTATTCATTCCTTTCTCACATTATATATGTAGATTGTGGTTCCTCTTGGCTCCAAAAGGGTCTTTTCACTCTTTCACATGTATACATGTTTTACTTGTCTTTTAAAGTTCCATCATTTTATAGAATAGCCTTGGTCATAACTCATTTTCGTATTTTCCTCTTCTTTTTCTATATTGATATTTCTATGTAGGGTTGTTTTTCTTTCATGTGGCCTTATTATTTTTCGAGTGCAGGTCTAACTTAATTAGGTGTTTTTTGTTATTTTGAAGTGTGCCACATGACTCTTTTATAGCTTACCCTTCTTCCTATTCATATTTCTTTATTTATTCATCTACAATTCTATTTCAGGTTCCTTTTTTCTCTCATGTGGCCTTTTGATATTTTTAGTGTCAATCTCACTTAATTAGGCATTTTTTCTGACTATGAAGTGTGTCAGTTGAATCTTTTCACCTAACAACCAAATATGTAAAATCTATAGTAGAAGTGAACTTTAGTACAATTATATATTCCTCGGTACAATATGCTAATCTGCACTAGGATATTTAGGAATTATTATGAAATAAACGACATATTTTTTTTAAAAGCGCCAACTAAATTTTATTGCCAACTCTAATTGACATGTGTATGCACAAACTCTTTGTCCATGATTTTGTTCAAATTGACTTATCTTCTACATATTTTTGTAACAAATGAGAAATACACCTGAACATGTGATGATACTGTTAAGATCTATGGAAACATAAAAAAAAGGAATTCAAATAGAAGAAACTAAGGTAATGTGGTAAATATTTTGTTTCTATATCTATTCTCCCCGCAAAAGTAAGGAGAACTTAAAACCAATATTGACGTTTAAGAGAAGTTGTATAACACTACCTTCTACATCAGTACCGTATCAGTGGACCTTTGAGTTAGTATATTAAGCAGAGACAATAATAGGGCAGATCTCCTTTGGTTTGTTAGCAGAAATATGTGATAACTGCATGCCAATATAGAGTAGCCCTATCACTGTTTCCCTTATTATCATTCATGAATTTTTTTTCTAATTTATGTGCTTCTAGTTCTTCACTGTATACCCGTTCCTAGCTTTTATAGTGTATTCCTTCTCAATTTATTATTTTATTTATCCAGATTTATGTGACACGTTTAATTTTTATTTCATCCCAAGAAGAATGTCAATTTTCTATATTTGGAAATAACTTAACTTTAAAAATTCTACTTTTACCCTTAATAATGATAATATATGTTGCCACCACAAATTGTCAAGGAGTGTTATATATCATAAATTTCAAATGCCATTTTTGCTTTCTTAAATTAGTGTCAAGTCAAGTAATGCCACATAAACTGAGATAGTGGGAGTAGATGGAATAAACTACTTGATAATCAACATATCCTATGATTTTTGTGCTATGGCCTGTGTTGTTTTTACTATGTTAGAAAATGGAGCAACTTTCTTATCCCTTTGGAATTACATTTCATGAAAGTTCCTTTTAAAAACTATGTTTATCAGATTTCCCAGTTGCTAGTCCATGAATTTGTAGGTTAAATGCAACAAATTAAAATTTACTTAAAGTTGGATATGTTGTATAATTTTGCCTTTTAAGTTTTTCATTTGACTATTGAGAGTTGTGACTTATAATGACGAAATTGCAGGACCTTCATACTAGTGGTGGATCTAGAGCATTGTTTATGTGTTCACACGAAACCAATTTTTTTTTTGCAGACTGATGTTCGACGTAATCAACTGACACTATTTCGGTTCAAGTGCCAAACGATCACGTGTAGTTATATAACCCAACCAAGGGTTGGGATCGTTCCCACATGGAGTGGTTTTGAGAATTAGTAGAAAAATATAATCAAGTTCTAATTAGTCATAGTTATATATATTAACGAATAAAAACATACTAAATCTAAGGAGTGATGCAAGAGTCAATTATCGATGGGGGTTTGTATTAATTAACAATTAAAAAAGAGTAAAAATATAAGGAAACAAGATATGGAGACGGGATTCTTGGGATGTGATAGGAATACGTGTTAAAATAGACTATCGGGTACATGCTTTTGATAGTAAATTGTTGAACATTTGTGACTACGCTAGACTATAGTGGGGTAAATTCTCTCTCTCGCAACTAACCTCGAATCAACTCTGTTTCTCTCGAACACCGAGTTACTGCATTAAGCACAGCCTCCGCCTTAGCCCATTCACTCTCTCAAGCTGAATGTGTGGGAGAAGGACTAGGATTCACTCTCTCGAGCTGAACCCATGTCGACCCAATACCACCGGCTATCAATTTAGTAGTCTTAGTTTTACGACCTCTCTCTCGAGAAAGCCAAAAACACTAAGATAAAATCGTATTTGCAACTACAATCCCATTAAGTTCATACACAACTACTAAATGAAATCACATTTAAACAACAAATAAACCATCAACAAGCAAGACCAAATAGATTATTTAACCCATATTCACAAAATCACACCCCAAGAATTGGGGTTTTAGCTAGACATGTAAAAGAGATAAAAAAGTATACCAATATCAGTTTCCATCAACTGGGTATGAAGAATTAAGTCTTAAAGCATATCAAGAGTGAAGAATCATCGAGACCCACGTCCAATTTTTTGGAGTTAAAACCCTTTGAATCTTCATGGTCTTAGAACAAAGTCTCCATAACCCTCTAAAACGTAAAACTCTCCAAAAACTGTAAAAAGTTTGAATAAAAGTAGTGATATGATATGATTACTAGAAATTTAAACAAGTATTTATAGTGTTTGAAAATTTATGATGCGGAGGACCATTAGGCGCAGTTAATCGGGATCGCCGATATGCTCGGCGATCCGCCTTTGGTCGATTTCATCGCCTTCCTACTTTAGCCTTCAGCCTCTTCGCATTTTGAGTCGTTGGGCAATTTGGTACTGCTTCGCGGAATTGATCGGCGACGCGCCGACTGCTCCATTTCATCGCCAACTTGACCTTTTTCTTCAGGGTTCAGCACATTGGAACAAAAGGCGATCTCATGGCCCATCGGCGACTCGCCAACTGGGCTCGACGATCTTCAGGCCTTCATTTCTTTGTTCTTTTCAGCCGCCTCGTTCCTTCTTGCCAAGTAGTGTCCACGCTTTGCCTCAAATTCTAAATACCTGAATATTAAGGATTTTCATTAGAATGTGAGACAAAATATGCATTTGAGGACACTAATTCTATCAAAATATAGCCCTAAATAAGTCCAAATTGTGGACTTATTAACACCCCCAACTTAAACTTTGTTTGTCCTCAAGTAAAACTGAAGTTCGGCAGTCCAAAAAGGATGTCTCAAACAGTGCTACACAAGACTCAACCATGAATATACACAACAAGACTCAACTTACTCATGCAAAAATCAATTGTATACTCAAAGACTCAAGTTGTGACACACCATTATCAAAGATTCTCAAGGTCACTATACTTGCTTCAAATGCAATATCGAGCTCAACAAAGGTATTCGAATGCCCTCACAGAAAGAATGATTCCATATTCACACACAATGGTTTAATCATTTAAAATTCTGGAATCAAATGCAACGCTCACTCTCAAAAAGAAGAACACAATGCATTCTTTCACCCATAGGTTTGCCCGTATTTTCCAATCAACAATTGTTTCAACTCACTCAAGATCAAAAAAGTCTTTTCAAGGCTTGTAATGAGGATGAGTGCAAATGTATGGTCATTTATGCTCAGTGATTTTCATCCTCGTGACATGTGGTGCTTTCAACACTCCCTTTCCTCTTCTTTCATCAATTTCTTTAGTGCTCCTAAGTCATCCCATTATTCACTTCCATGGATTGTTCGGAATCCCATTTCTTTTGACATTGATCATAACTTTATTTCATAACTTTTTCTTTTTCTTTGCTCTTGTCTTTTTTTTTGTATGCAGGGGTTCCATTTTCTCAACACCATGGGTTAAAAGGGATTTTTCTTGCACTTATTGACTTGCCTTTTCTTTTCACCACACCCCCAACTTAGGCTTTTGGCCTAAGTTGGCTATTCAATCAACCACAAATCATGAGGATTATGGGTAGTGGATTTATAAAGGTCATGGTTTCATCAAGTTTCTTCCAAAGAAAGGTAAGGCTCAAAGGGTGTTTAAAAGAGGTTCACACACTCACAAGGTAGGCCACAAAAGAGGTATATGTCAAATTGGCACACACTTTTCAAAGTTGCCTAAGATCATATCAAGAGATAGCCTTACTTAGTGACCGGACCAACGGGGCAAATTCTAGGTGTTATCATGCATGGTTCACAGTAAGATCATCACACAAGGCATCGACACCAAAGTTAAACAAGACTCCACACTTTCGCTAGTGTGCCACGTTCATCACAAGAAAATCAATTCGATAATTGGCTAGCCACAACGAAATGCAAAGATTTCACATATTGACTATGTAACTTCAATTGGTCTGTTTGTAGATGTTCTTTCATTTATGAACACTATTTGAGTCATCGATATTGATCAAACCAAGACTCAAATTTTCTATAGAATAGCCAAATTCCACACGTACAAGAGGTGGCAAAAAATTTAAAATTTTTCGGAAGGGTCAAAATCATTCACAATCTAAAATAAAAGGAGCCACAAGTTCAAACATCCACAATAAGTAGTGTAAGACACAATTATAAGCAAAACGACCCATTTATATGCACAAAACAGCGAAGCACAATATTCACACAAAAGGTGGGCCTCACCCCACCACAAATAAAAACCATTTGTCGTCAAATGCAAATGAATTAATGTATCCAAAAGTGAAAGACAGTAAGACAGAGAGGGAGGTAAAGAAAGGATCCTGTCTATGCAGTCTCTCCATCTGTATGGGCCTCATTGCCCGGTGCATCATTTGTACTTAGGCATCAGTGCCTGGAATAACCTCAGAAGGAATAGCAGTGCCAGATCCACTAGGAGCTGCTGTAGACGTCTCAGTCGGTGATATCTGGATCACCGCCTGCACAATCATCTCCACCAGATCTGGAAAATCTCTAAATATGCTCTCCTCTCGGCTTTCTATCATCTCATCATCGTGTGCCGCCATCTCCTCCTCGTCGGTCTCTTCATTCGACTCCTCACCTGATGTGCCATCCTTCTATACTTCTCTGATGGTAGCCATAGGAATCACTGAAGTCTCTGAGGCATCTTCATCATCAGCACCCTCTATTAATTAATTGAAGTCGGTAGACTTTAGATAGTCTACGTCCTTCCTTAGATCTGCTACTTCAGCTTTCAAAGTCGTTACCTTGGAGGCTTCCCCCTGTCTACTCTCACAAGCTGTGACTCTCATAGTCAACGCATCTACAGAAGTTTGGAGGGGGTGAGTGCAGCAAGTATGGCACTTTCAATCATCCCTAGGATAGATCTCTCGAGTTGGGTCGCCTACATATCAGCTGATTGGGCCAAATGCCCCATCTTCAGGATCATGGCCTGAGTAATCCTGACAGGCTGGGAGGAGGAGGAAACATCGGGGGCCTGTGAAGAAGAGGAAGGAACGGATGTACCTAAAGGCCCAGAGGCCGGAGTAGGCGAAGATGTGGCTGCAGGTAACGAGTCAACATCAACCTCTGGAGAAATGTTTGTCGGAGCTGCTCTCCTTCTGTCCACCTCCTCTCGTGTGTACTCAGCATCAATACGATGGATGTCAGTGGACGATGAAGGGGTGACCTTAATATCTCTCGCAGTATCCTGGGGTACTCCAGCATGCCGGCACAACTCAGTGATCAGGACTGGAAATGGCAGAGAAGTCTATCTCTACTTGGATCTCATGGCCATCTCCTGTGAAATCAGTAGTCCTAAGTCAATGCACCTCCTAGACATGATAGAACCAAGGCAAGTTACTTTCGAATGGAGCAAGACAGACTCATTCTGGGATGGCATTATGGTTCAGCTGATAAAGCCAAACCAGAACCTGGCAGCAATACTCAAATCCCTCCTCTCAATAAGGGCCGCTGCCTCGATCCACCTCGGGGTAGTGTCACAAACCAGAGGGGCCGACCAACCCTGCAAGTCATCTAGGGACTGAGCAATGGGCAATCCCTCGTAAGGAAGTGAAAAATGCATCAGTCTATCCAATGTAGTGTTAATATGTTCACAGCTGCACCCAACTTCCCTGCCTCTGACCATGACCTACTTCACCAGTCTAAACTCGCTAGCCTTCTTCTTGCTCTTTGGCACCAACTCCCCATAAGCTGTATAGAATTCTGGTACCCAGGTAGCAATTTAACTGCCTCGGGGCCTGGTGAACAGTTCAAACTCATGGTAGCGGAGGGTCTCCCTCACTTCTGAATACTTCCCGTCTAAGCCTTCTGTCGAAAGTAGCTTCTCCTCGAGGATGGTTCGTAAATCATAACCTTTTAATTTCTTTAGGAGCCTGGGTGGAGACAGGAGGCATGGGGGTCATAGGAGGTGCCTGAGCTGGCACTGAATCTGTTGCTGTAGGAATGGCATCTGAAGGGACTTTGGTGGACGTGGTTTGAGATCTAGCCCGGATCTCATCCCTTCGGGAAATCAAGTGCTGCTCGTCTTCAGGTTCAGACAACTCAGTCCGGGTGTGAACAACTACTCTTTTAGATGTGTGCTTTTTTCGTTTCCCTTTGTCTCCTGGTGGGAGTTCTTGCCTTCTCCTTTTTCCAGGATTTGCTCCCCCTTCATTTATGGTAATGCCCCGTACCTTTTTCTGGGGTGGCCAATCTGGATTTGTTCTCACCATGTCTACAAAACATTGGAGAAAAGTTAGTAAATATTCATATCAAAGCACAAAAAATGTATTGCAGACAAACTCGCCGATCATCGCCGACCTGGTCGGCGAATCGCTGAATCTCTTTAGCGGGCTAGATCGGGCTCACCGAATGGATTGGCTAAGAAATTAAAATGAATCGGCAATGGGAAAGTCTTATTGGCGAATTGCCGAAAGCTATCGACGAGCAAGGGTTTGTCCGCTGAAAGTCACAGTGCAACAACGGTTCAGGGGTGTAGACAAAGGGGGATCAAGAATACTTTCGGCGAGTCACCGAGTGCTTTTTGGGACCTCAGACTTCTTGCCGAATATTACAGAAACCAATAACACCTATAGCATGGATTTTAAAGGCGATGTGGGGATATTAGGCAAACCGCCGAGTAGTTCGGCGAGCTCAATCCAGCTCGCCAAATGATCGAACGTGCTAATTTTCAACCCATCTTCTCGAATTCAACCTCGCAACCCCCGAAAACAAAATCAAAGCATGCACTAGTACAATAAAGCTCAGACGCATAACACCTATCACCCCGGGATATTCAGATTTTCTCGATTTTGCCAAATTTACCCATTTGACAACTTTTGACCTTAGGAATGGTATAAACCACTCCATCATTGTGCAATTTATGCCATTTAGCACAAATAAGGGGTACTCATACTTCACCCAACAAATCTAACCTACAGTCAAGCATAACCCCAAAAAATTCAACTCAATTTAAGGCACAAAAATACAGGCATCCGACGATCAAAACCATACGGGCAAGATTATCGAATTACAACTGGCATTTAAGCATTCTAATCCCATCAGAGAGGCCCAGCACACGACAATACGATATGATCATTTGCAAATGAGTACAAAATGCGATAAAAATAAACACTGGATTCGGAAAACCAACCTTTTATGCCGAACAATATAAATATGTGATGCTAGGAGGCAAATGTTTTCCAACTCCGAGCACCAATCAACGACCAAAATAATTATGGAATGCAATAATATTGAAAATACTAACTTGGTGTGAGTATATGAGGCTTAAAAGCAAGGGAAAGTGCAGAGTTTGAAAACTTTAAAACCTTTGGCCTTTAATAACCGTCCAACTCGCGTCCATTCGGCAACTTAGTATTGCTCGGCAATCTACTCCGCGGTATGCCGAGTGGTCACTTACCTTGCCTAGTTTTACATGACCTTCAGTTAAAGTGAGGATCCAACTGACAGTTTACATCTGGATTGCCGATCTGTTCGGTGATTCGCTGAATGGACCAAACACAATTTCCACACACTCTCCACACTTTAACCTGCACAATCAACACACCATTATTTCTTAAACAAAAATAAATCATTTAAGGGTTTTGGGTTGCCTCCCAAACAACGCCTTAGTTAACATCATAGCACGACGCAAGTACCTTTTCAAACTCCATTTGTGGGATCAACCCTAGTTTCATAAGGGCACCCTGACTTTGTCTCTGGGTAAAGGGAGGACAATACTTGGTCCATTTGGGATCCCAATGAGCATGGAGTGGGAGTTTGTCATCTGATTCAGCATCAAGACGTTCTCTCTCAATTCTTCCAGCACCCTATGCTGCTCATTTGCCTTTTGGAGTAGGAGCGTGAACATTTCGTTGATATACCTATCCTCTTTGTTCTTAAGTTTCCTTCGTTCATGAGGAGGAATATAGCGCTCCTTCTTGTCGCACTAGACTTCAAAATCCCCAATCTTCTTGGTTAGCTCATTTAACTGGGATAGCAGGACTGCTAAGCTGAAGTCTCTCCTTTCTATTTATTGATTTGGCTTATTTAGGTTGTCAAGTAGTTTGGCTGCTGTCACATAAGGTTGTTATACTAGACTACCTGGGATAATTTGATTAGCCAACATTCTGTTCCCTGAATCTAGACTTCTATAAAAACATTCCAGAAGGACTATATCGGGAATTTCATGAGTGGGGCATTGAATCAGAAGTGATTTAAATCTCAGCCACGCCTCATGAAGTCGTTCACCTTTCGATTGCCTAAAAGTTAGAATCTTATCCCAGAACATCATCACCTCTGCTGGAAGGTACTCCATTTGTTTAATCTCATCAATTACACTCATTCTTCCTACTTCAACACACAAAATCAACCGAAACAAAACTGAAAATTAAGTACGTAGAACTACAACTAACAAAAATGAAAATCCTACTTAACTAAAAATTCTCTAATAGCACCACTCCCCGGCAACGGTGCCATTTTGAGGTTTGACGTAATCAACAGACACTATTTTGGTTCAAGTGCTAAACGATCGCGTGTAGTGATATAACCCAACCAAGGGTTGGGATCGTTCCCACAGGGAGTGGTTTTCAAAATTAGTAGAAAAATAAAGTCAAGTTCTAATTAGTCATAGCTATAAATATTAATGAATAAAAACATACAAAATCTAAGGAGTGACGCAACCGTCAATTATCGATGGGGGTCTGTATTAATTAACGACTAAAAAAGAGTAAAAATATAAGGAAACGAGATATGGAGACAGGATTCTTTGGATGTGATAGGAATACGGGTTAAACTAGACTATCGGGTACATGCTTTTGATAATAAATTGTTGAACATTTGTGACTAGGCTAGACTATAGTGGGGGTAAATTCTCTCTCGAGTAACTTACCTCGAATCAACTCGGGTTCTCTCGACCACCGAGTTGCCGTATTAAGCACAACCTCCTCCTTAGCCCATTCACTCTCTCGAGCTGAATGTGTGGGAGAAGGACTAGGATTCACTCTCTCGAGCTGAACCCATGTCGACCCAATATCACCGGCTATCAATTTAGTAGTCTTAGTTTTACGACCTCTTTCTCGAGCAAGTCAAAAATACTAAGATGATATCATATTTGCAACTACAATCCCATTAAGTTCATACACAACTACTAAATGAAATTACATTTAAACAACAAATATACAATCCACAAGCATTACCCAACAGATAATTTAACCCGTAATCACAAAATCATACCCCAAGAATTGGGGTTTTAGCTAGACATGTAAAAGAGATAAAAAATTATACCAATATCAGTTTCCATCAACTGGGTATGAAGAATTAAGTCTTAAAACAAGTCAAAAGTGAAGAATCTTCGAGACCCAAGTCCAATTTCTTGGAGTTGAAACTCTTTGAATCTTCAAGGTCTTAGAACAAAGTCTCCAAAACCCTCTAAAAATAAAACTCTCCAAAAACTGTAAAAAGTTCGAATAATAGAAGTGATATGACATGATTACTAGAAATTTAAACAAGTGTTTATAGTGTTTGAAAATTTGTGTTGTGGAGGACCATTATACGCTCGGCGATCCGCCTTTTGGTCTATTTCATCGCCTTCCTACTTTACTCTTCAGCCTATTCGTGTTTTGAGTTGTTGGGCTATATGGTATTGCTTCGTGAAACTGATCGGCGACGCACCGACTGTTCCATTTCATCGCCATTTTGACCTTTTCCTTCAGGCTCAGAACACTGGAACAAAAGGCGATCTCCAGGCCCATCGGCGACTTGCCAACTGGGCTCGGTGATCTTCAGGCCTTCATTTCTTTGTCTTTTCAGCCACCTTGTTCCTTCTTGCCAAGTAGTGTCCATGCTTTGCCTCAATCTTTAAACACCTGAAACTTAAGGATTTTTATCAGATATTGAGACAAAATGTGCATTTGATGACACTAATTCTATCAAAATATTGCCCTAAATGAGTCCAAATTGGGACTCATCACAGACCTTGCATTTCTTTTAAGAAATTCAATAAATATTTGATTAGGAATCCAATTATTATATAAATCATAAACTTTAAATCTCAAATTAATATTTGCTTGAAGCAACATAACCTTGATCATATCTCTTCTATATTATATTTCTATTCGGGTTTAATTTGTTCTTTCTTTTTGTGCGGTTTTTCTCTTTCCCCAATGCCAATACCGCAATATCGCAAAGTTCATAAATATTTTAGATTTCAAATCTTTTAGATGCTAGGAAATCAAGACTGCATAATTTCATTCATAAGTATTACTCTAGTGTGTCGTCATTTATGTGTGTTTACATATCTACTAATTGCTTCAGCATTCAAGGTTTATGCTTTTTCTTGAGTTCCAACATTTTTTGTTTGAGTTACCAACATTTTTTCTTTGCTCTCATACTACATATCAAGACACAAATAAAGTGGAAAAGAATCTTGTTGTGAGCTTGCCTAAATGTTGAATTGTTTTAAATGATTTGGTGTATCTTTGTGTAATTTTTTTTTTTTGATAATTAAATGATTTTATTTACCAATTGAACATTACAAATTGGAAAAAAAACTTACCAGGCATTAAATTTTATATATGCATTTAAAGTGACTAAATATTGAATTGTTCTGAAACTCTTCTACTTGACATTGATTGATGATATCTTTAAAATAAATATCAGCTTAGCTATGCCGGTAAAATTAGTGGCTAGATAGAAGTTGGGGGCTAAAAAAATGTAAGAGTTTATGCTATATACAAATTTTGAAATAATTGTTTAAACTTGTCATTTAAATAACAACTACCAGACTTGTCGTGTCCATTCTGCTTAATGTAGTGCATGCCTATTTGCTATGGATCTATTGGTTGGATGCTTGAATTGTCGCAAGGTAATTGTATGCCAAAACATGTATTTGAATAGTCACTAGGTTGTGTGCTAAAACATGTATTATGTGTCAATCATCACAACATTGAAATACTTAGATCTAGTCTTGTGAGCTAACTTTCTTGCACAAATTATTGTACATATGCCACAAAGATCAATCTTCTTGAACTAGGAATCTTATAGTCTGGATGATACAAAGCAAACCTCAGGTAAAATAAATTTTCTTTTAATAAGTCTGAATTCGGTGGATTCAAACTCAAAAGATTTAATATCACCACCCAAACACAAATCCAAAAAAAGATAATTGATTTCATTTTTTTTATGTTAACATAGATCTAGTACTTCTTCACGCCGTCTATTTGAATAAACAACAACTTTAGTTCATTGATTTTCTGATTGATGTTTTAGTTCATTGACAAGTTCATGACCATTCAATGAACTGAAGTTGTCGTTTGTTCAAACAGACGACGTGGAGAAGTACCATATCTAAGTTAACCTCAAATAAATTGAAATCAGTAATCTTGTTGTGGATTTGGGTTTGGGAGGTGGTATTAAATATTTTGGATTTTAATCCACCGAATTTATATTTATAAAAGGAAACTTGATTTTACTTGGGTTTCTTTTGTATCATCTAGACTACAAGATCCTAGCTCAAGACGATCAATCTTTGCAGTATATGTATAAAAATTTGTGCAAGAAAGTTAACTCACAAGACTAGATTCAAGTATTTCAATTTTGTGATGATTGATGCAATTGGTTTGATGAATATGAAAACTTCACCTGATAAGTCAGTGTTGTACTTTTGATTTTCTACAAACTTCATTGTTAAATAGAAAAAAATTGTACAATAGGTGACATAAAGTTTGTGATTTTGTGCCTACAATAAGTGCCTCTATGGAATGAACTTTGACACTATGTAAAGAGTGTCAAAGAGAATTGAAGCACTATAATTCCTTCGTGGAATAATATTTCCAAAAGAGGTTTCATGCTGCCAATGATATTTTAATAATGTGAGAAAATATGTGGAAAATTTATTTTGAACTATTTGAAAAATATTTTTGAGAGCATATTTAAAATATAGGGCTTTGGTTGTGACAAATATAAAATTAGACTTAGTGTCTAATTTAAATTTGGAGCACAAGATATAAAAGTTGATGATAATTTTGTATTATTTTAGACCCACAAAATTCTTGGAGTATATTTTATATTGTGATCGTTGCGTTTCTCTTTTACTAGTATATGGTATGACTAGTATGAAACAACCAAATTATATGTATACTTGTTCAAAATGATTTTGTTCTTTTATGAAAAAGTGTCACTTAAAATATTGTGATTTTTCAGGAAAAGATATGTCTACTAATATAACTATTTAAGCATGCATATTGGTGAATAGTCATTTGTCATGTTTTGTAAAAGAAGCATTTGTATTATATTGCCTTTATTGGACCTGATGAAACTTTGTTCATAGGTAGTTCTATAACAATCAAATTGAAATTTATTGTAAGGCCCTTCTGAAAATGACATTTGACAAGGTGATGACTCTAAACAATGTTTGTATCACACAAAACTGTAAGAAATAGGAACAAATATTTGTGAGAAAAAGCTACCTCGCAGAGAACTTTTCAAACTATATTTTTATTTGTTCTTACTTGCTTGAGTCAAACTGTTTGTGACATGAATTCTTGGGACATGTAAATTACAAAACCTTGTTAGGAAATCTGATCAACTTAGAATTTTTTTCTAACTTTGACTGCAATAAATAAAAATGTCAAGTTTGTGTTGAATCTAAGTATGATGAGCATTCTTTTAAATCTGTTGAAAGGAATTCTAATCCCTGAGAGTGACATTTGTGATATGAAGTCAACACCATCTCGTGTTGGAAAAATATCTCATAACTTTCATTGACAATTGCATTAGAAACGACTATTTCTATTTGCTGAATGGTAAGGATGAATCAATAGAAACATCTAGACAATATAATATTGAAGTTGAAAATCGGTTGGGACAAAGATAAGAATTGATAGGGATGTAGAGTAAAATCTCCCTTTGCAGAACTATGTTTGTAAAGTGGAATTATCCATCAAACTGCTGCCCTATTCACCTCAACCTAATGGAAAACCGAACGTTGAAAGAAATGATGTATGCATTATTTATAAGTTCAGGTTTACCACAAAACTTGTGTGGAAGAACTATCGGTACTGCAAAAGGGAACAACAAAAAAGTTTTTTCTTTTCGGAAAGAAAGCAATTTTGTTTGTTCAGGACACAATCTATTCCATATGAGAAATGGAAAGGAAGGATATCCAATTTGAGATATTTCAAAGTGTGGGGTTGTCGAGCCAAAGTCCAAATTCCTATTCCTAAAAGGATTAAAATAGGACTTAAGAACTATGGACTGTAAAATTAGACTTAAGTAGTCTAGTGAAAGGTCTAAAAGACCTTGGAAAGAACAAAAGGATAATGTACTTAATAAAGAGATTCAAAAGCGTAGTAAGTGTCAAAGGACATCTGCTACCTTCAGATCTGATTTTGTAACATTTCATATGTCTTATGTGGACTCATCTTTTTAGAAAGATGGTGTCACTAGTGAGATTGGTTCAATCTTGAGCAATCCTATTGGAAGTTGGTTGATCTTCTTCCAGGAAATAAACATGTGGGTTCAAAGTGAATCTTCTGAAGGAAAATGAAAGTCGATTGAACTGTTGACAAATATAAAGAAAAACTTTTGTCAAAGGATTTAGATAAAAATAAGGTCTTGATCTTGTCGACACATACTCGTCAGTAACTAGAATTACATTCATTAGGATGTTAATATTATCAGCTGCGGTATATGACCTCCAAATTCATCAAATGATTGTGAAAACAACTTTCTTAAATGGAGAATTAGAAGAAGAAATTCACATGGAACAGCCTGGGGGTTTTGTGGTTCCTAGTAAAGAACAGAAAGTGTGTGAACTTGTTAAGTCACTTTATGGACTAAAACCAGCACCCAAACAATGACATAAGAAATTTAACCAAATCATGTTGACAAATGGATTTAAGAATGATGGAAGTGATAAATGTGTTTACATTAAAATCACAAGGTCATTGTTTATTTGTATATTGATGACATGTTGATCATCAGTAGAGACACTAATGACATAGAGGCTAATAAATGTATGCTAGAAAGCAAGTTGATATGAAATGTCTTCAAGTTTCTGATGCGATCTTAGGTATAAGAATCTTTAGAAATCCATAATGTTTTGCATTGTCACGGTCTCATTGCATTGAAAAGATACTTGAATAGTTCAAATATTTGGATTTCAATATTTTCAAGAATCCAATAAATGTGAGCTTTGCATTTTAAAAGAGTGAAGGCGAAAGTGACTCACAGTTGGATTGTGCTAGATTATTGGGAAATATGATGTATATCACGAAATGTACGCGGTCAGATATAACATGTGCTATTAATAAACTGAGTCGGTTAACGAGTGATCCCAATCGAACTCATTGAATGACAATGAAAATAATATTTGGGTATTTAAAACATACTCAAAACTATGTCTTGCATTATAACAAATATCCAACAGTATTGGAAGGATATAGTGATGCAAATTGGATCACCTAGATCAAATGAAGTAAAATCCACGAGTGGGTGTGTATTTACTTTTGTTGGAGGAGTAGTCTCCTAGAAATCTTCCAAAAAGACATGTATTGCTAGCTCTACCATGATCTCTGAGCTAGGTGCTCTTGATAAGGCCGGTGAATAAGTTGAAAGACTTTGGAATTTCTTGATAGATATTCTTTTTTTGCCCAAACCTTTGGCATCAGTATGCATTCACTTTGATAGTCAATATGCAATAGGTAGAACATGGAGCATGATGTATAACGGAAAGTCTCATCATGTAAGACATAAACATAATACCGTTAGAAAACTACTTTCTAGTTGAATTATCACAATTGACTATGTAAAGTCAAATGATAATGTGTCGAATCCACTTACGAAAAGACCTATCTAGAGATAAAGTTGAAAGATCACCATGGCGGTAACTCTACCGAGCAGACTGGAGATTCCAAGAGCTAGGTTCAAGGAGAAAAACAAAGTTGTGATTGACGGTTCGGCATTACCAACCAACTCTATCCATTCTCATGATGAAGACAGTGCTTAAGAACAATGATACAACATTAAGACTTGTGAATGAGTTAATTAAACTTAAAGTTTTTAATGATTTGCTAAGTTTGGAAGATTTGACCAAATAGTGTATCTATGAGATAACACGGTTAGAAATCACTTATGTGAGTGTGAAGTGTAAGCCGCTTCAAAGAGGATGATTGTCAAAAGCCCATCTCTTTATACGCACATGAAACCAAGAGGTGTTGATGACTGAAACGAACAAAACTGTAAGAACCATAAACGGTAAAAGGTTGATTGTCTGACATATGGTTGTCTAGGCATACACCAAATTTTGACGGTTCAAATATCTCAAACCTACCGATTGACCGAGTATATCCGACATATGTTCACTATGGAAAGTTCAAAGGGAATCCTACTTATCCAGATGCAATTAATTCTTTCTTGTAAAGTACACACACTTGTCCGTTTCTTTATCTTGGAGTCATTTCTCATTCATGCGGGGGATTGTTGGATTTTAAAAGGTGTGTATGGAAAATGAAGAATTGCGACTTCTACAAAGAGTTGTGAGTTTTATGAAAAGTTTTGACTTTTATGAAAGGTTGTGACCTTTACGAAAGAGTGTGACTTTTCCAAAGGGTTGTGACCTTTCAAGTAAGGCACAGTAAGAACCTTTTCACACTGCCCTTTGTTTTCTATAAATTGAGTGATTTCCTCTCATTTTAAAAGAACTAATTTTCTGGACTTCTTCTACTACTACTAAATCTAGTATTTTAAGTGTATTTTACTCTCGTTGAGTGGTTCACTGACACTGTGGTTTTAGGTACCGATACACCAGTGAGTAAGATCGTTCCATCTTGGGAGGATATATTCCATTAACCTGGGGTACTTGAGGGGAAACATTTCCTTAAGGGGACACTGTGCATGCAGTGGGCTCAATTTTTTTTCTTTGAGAAAAATATTTTGAATATTGTTTCTAATCTGTTTCTGATTCTATTTTCTCTACTAGTTTTAATTTTCTAGTTTTGATAATACTCTTTAAACTTTGTTATTTCTTACCAAGTTCTTCAAAGTTTTGTAATAAGTATCTTAGGAATACAAGATAAACAACATGGCATAGATGAGCCAAATAGGTGGCATAAGTGAGCCTTTTCTAAAGGTTCGATGACTTATTTGAGCCTTTTCCCTTTTTTAATTATCGTAAATTGTGGTGAGTGGTGCTATTATGGTGATCTAGCTAGTACGTTAATTTAAAATGTTTAGAGATATTCGCTGAATTTGTAACGATTCAACTCAGGTAGTTAATTGTGTACTGTTGATAATTTCATAAGTTAAAATTTTATGAGCTTGAAAGATACTATAATATGGTCACATTTGTCTGAGCGGAATTATTTAATAGACAAGTCTAGGTTTTTGCTCTAGTAAACCATTTGAGTAGGTGGGTTGTTTCTCATGATCAAAACTCTTAACTTAATATCTTTCTTGTTCCCCTTTTTCCTCTTAAATAAAACTTAAGAATGTCATATATAAGTGTGTGGCATATGTATATGTAGTCGAAGATCATTTTGAGTAAGAGACCTGATGTATTGTAAATGGAATTTGTAATGGGTCAATAGAGTTGTCCCCCCCATTTATGGCCCTAGAAAATGTGACCCCTAAAGAAAAAAGATTATATATATACATATCTACAGGTCACGCATTGTCGATTCTCTATGGGTTTATTCTGTCTCTTAAATTGAGTTCCAAAAAGAATTAAAGAAAATTCATTCAAGTCATTCCTTGGTTCTTTTATGTTTTAGGTCAAATTCAAATGACCATAACTGCTAGCACATAATGAGTTAGGAGACCCATAAGATTTCAAATGAATGGTCTTGGAATCCTCTTTCCAATGCCACCAAATTTGCTAACTTTTGAGCTCGTATGAGGGAGATATGCCCATTTGACGTCGGTCTGTCCAAATAAGGAAAGTTGCCCGAATATATGAGGGGTACTTTGGTCTTTTCCTTACCCAATCGAAGTGAAACATTTTTAGTAAGATTTTTGGAATCTACACTGATTAGAATCAGTTTCATTCATCCCTAAAAGCATTTAGGGTTTAAGAGGAGAAAAGGTTCAAAGTTTCAAGCGTTCATTTAAGAAATTCAAGATTTCGCCAAGAACCTAGTTATTTGAGGTATGTAAACTTCCATAGTGTTGGGTTTGTTAACCCACAGGACAATCATGAGTTTCTTTTGCGAATGTATCGATAGATATTGAGCAATTTAATTTCTTGATGAGTTCTTGATAAGTGTTCTTGAAGTTTCCTTATCGATTAATTTTGATGTAAGATTCTACTTGGGTCAACTTCAAACGACCATATCTCTTTGAATATAAAGAGTTATGTGACCCATAACCTATAAAATTAAAGGTATTTGAATCTACTTTCCAAAGCCACCAATTTCTGAGTAAAATGTTATGACTATTTTCGTAAGCTAATACAGTGCTGTTACGAATTAGCCGACCAGAAAACATTAAAAAAGGTCGTTTTTGTCTTTTACCTCCAAGAAAATCCTAAATGAATTTCTTGACTAATTAAAGGCTCAAAACAATCAGATTTTCATCGTTTAATCCATCGTTCTCTTCTCTCTCAAACCCTAACATAAAACCCTAAAGAAAAATCAAAGTAAAAGACTCCATTCAAGATTCTTTCAATCTTTTACAAGATTCTTCCAATCTTTTTCAAGATTCTTCCAATCTTTTTCAAGATTCTTCTTCAAGGTAAGTTTTTGTCCGAGAATTCCATTCTTTCCAACTCAAATTCTTCCATAAAATTATTAATCACTAATGAAAATCATAATTTTTGGTCATACAGATTTCAAGAAAGTAATTCAAGAATATAAAGAAGCATTTTCTTGATCGTTTACCTTCAAGTTAGGGTTTCTAATCAGGTTCTTCTTCAAGATTCTTGAAGAACCTTGTTCTTCCAGTTATGTAATGTTATCATAGTGTTGGACTAGTTCTTCCTCACGCCCTACATCTTCTTTCAATCAGTAAAAGAGAAATCTAGGATTCTATCCCTAGATTTGAGTATTCTTGAGATAAGTTGATTGAGCTCTTGAGCTCATGGTTCTTTTAAAAAATTTATTTCTAATTATTGAGTTTCTATATTTTTATTAAGATCCTTGAGTTGATTTGTTCATGTCTATAATTCATTATCAAGCACATTTTGAGTTATAAATCTTGAGAAGTTTTTCAACGCCAACACTTGAGTTTTAAACTGAGTTTTGAGGAAGTAAGTATGAGAATAAGAAGAGTCATATACATGAGTTCCATATTGTTATTTAGACCCTGGAGTCGAGTTGTTCATGCTCATAAATTCCGCATGAACTTCATACATTGAGTATCTTTGAGAAGAGTAGCATCTTCGAGTTCTAAGTCTTTGAACATTGAGTTCCTAATCCTTTTGAGATTAAATTCCTACTTATAGGACTACTACATGTTACCCACGAAGCCCTTGAGTTGAGTTGTTGATGAGTTTGAGATTTGAACTCATTTAGGGCTTTGTTTATATAAATTTAGTGTCCTCAAATACTTAATTTGTGCCTAAACTGATACTAAAGCCTTAATTTTCAGGTATATGGATTGAGGATAAAAGCAAGGACACTAACAGACAAAAAGGAACAAAACAAACTGAAGAAATGAAGAAAGGCAAGCCCGGTGATCGCCAAGAGCACTTGGTGAATCGCCGAGTGGCTAATTTAACCACCTAAAGCTCTAGTGTGCCAGCCTTGAGGGAAGAAACCAACTCGGCGACAAAAAGGGGTAGTCGATGAATCGCCGAGAAGTTTCGTGATGCAAAGAGAGATCGCCCAAAGTTAGAGGACTTGAGGATGCTGAATGCCAAGGCAAAAAGTCGATAGAAGAGAGTATTGGGCGGTTCACCGAGTGGCTCGGTGAACCCAACTTACTTCGCCTAATGGGCCTTCGTGGCTTATTTTTGGCGACTATAAATTAGATTTTGAACAGTTAATTTAGTATGCTGACATAGGCTAAATTAGTTTAGAACTAAGATTATTGATTAATGATTTGTAGGTATTGGGTTGAGTTGGGTTTAGCTCGAGAGAGTGAATCCTAAACCCAATCCTACCCATCTATCTCGAGAGAGTGGATGAATTAAGATGTGGGATGCTCTTCATTGTTATGCTTGTTGAAGTTCGAAAGAAATCACCTGATTCGGGATAGTTGTTCGAGAGAAAGATATCTCCCTTATAGCCTAGCCTACTCATTGATTTTTAGCCGTTTACTAGTAGTTTCAATTACCCATATATCGAAATTTTCTTATAATCGATCACAGTCCGAGAATTCCTCTCCTTATTATTATTCCAAATTGTTTGTGATTGCGTTGTAGTTGATAAATGAAAACCAACCCCTCCCCCCATCTGACATTCGTGTCACCCCTTTTAATTTGATTTATGTCATTTTCAATAATTTCTATTCCTATGGCTGATTAGACCACGTTTTCACTTGCTAATTGAATTTGGACACGTACTGCTCTCTGTTGGATTCAACCCCAACTCTTTGTTGGGTTTTATACTGACTAATGATCATTTGCACCTAGAATTGGATGAGGTGTGCTTGAAACGCTAATCAAAATGGCGCCACTGG
This sequence comes from Solanum tuberosum, assembly GCF_000226075.1. Lineage (NCBI taxonomy): Eukaryota > Viridiplantae > Streptophyta > Magnoliopsida > Solanales > Solanaceae > Solanum > Solanum tuberosum. Next base: position 73,685 of record NW_006239555.1, read on the forward strand.
CAGGGAGTGGTGTTGTTTACAAATCTTTTGGTGAAGTTGAATTGTGATCTTTTTAGTTATAGTTGAATCTACTTATTTTAGTTTTGGTTTTGTGTTTCTTGTGTTAAACAAAGGAGGAGATGAGCGTTAACAGAAGTAATGGTAGCCAAGTGGGCCATCAAGATGATGTTGGAAACCTCAATGATGTAAATAACCCTAATGTAAATTACCCAATTCAATTGGGTGGTGTTGGGGAAATACCCCTACCTCCGACCGAAGGAAATGCTATTTTTTCACATCACTAGCACAATGCTTCATCTCCTACAATTAATTAAAGGGTTTGTTTGGGGAGCAGGCTCATGAAGATCCCCATGAGCATATTTGAAACTTTGTGGACATCTATGGTCCATTCTCATTCAAAAGCATATTGCAAGAATCAATACATCTTAGGTTGTTACCATTTTCTCTGATGGGTGAAGCTAGTAAGTGGTTGGCTGAGTTGCCAAGCGATTCCATCACTTCTTGGGACGAGCTTACTACTACATTCCAAGTGTGATTCTTTCCCCCCATCGAAGATGATGACTCTTAGGGATAGTATCTAAGGTTTCAAATGCTTGGAAGGTGAGACAAACTATGAGACGTGGCTGAGGCTTAAGAAGTTGGTTTTGCAATGCCCAACTCATGGATTCCCCAATAATGTGTTGTTGTAATACTTGTATAGGAGCCTCCACTCGGTGAACAAAGAAGTTGCTGATCAACTTTTTCCCGGTGGTATTATGCAACAACCATATGAAGTAGCGTCTCAACTCCCTAATTGCATGACCAAGATCAATAGGGCATGGTACACTCGTGAGGACCATGTCTCTCCTCTCAATTTTAGAATGACAAAAGAACATATCGGAAAGGATCAACAGAGAGACCAAAACATGGCTAAAATGATGACCCAGCTGAACATCTTATCTAAAAATGTCATGGGTGTTGGTATGAAGAGTGTTAATGTTGTGGGTGTTGGTGGAGTAAATCCCGATGAAGTACAATTTAAAATGTTGTACAATGAGGAAGTGCACTTCCTAGTCAATCAAGGAGGAGGCTATCATGCGAACTACACAAAACCGGGTGGAAATCAAGGTTGGAATAGAGATGAGGGCTGGAGAGACCGTGAAAGAGATTGGCGTGATTGCAACGCCTCTTGGAAGGAAAGAGAGGGGAAGAAAGATAGGTATGTTCCTCCCCATGAGCGTCAAAAGCAAAAAGAATCTGAAGGTGGCCGTACGGAAGACGCTCTCTCGCATTATCAACAAGGTTGAAGGGTCCGACCAAATACTAAAGCAAATGAAAGAGGATGTCATGACTCTCAATCAGACGGTGACCTCTCACTCAGTCTCTATTAAGCCACTAGAGACCCAAATGAGTCAAATTTCTTCACAGATGAATCTAAGACAACAAGGGGGGTTGCCTAGTGACACAATGGCAAAACCCAAAAATGAAGCTTGAATGAGTACTTTCATCGTGCCACGACGTTAAATAAGGCGCTTCTTTGGAGGCAACCCAAGTTTCTAATGCTTTAAGTTTTGATTTTTTAATAACGGGTGTTGATTGTGAAGGTTTAGTAGTGGAGTATATTGGAAAATATGCAGTTTGGCGAGCCAAAAGTCCAGTCGGTGACTCGTCGAATAGGTCGGAAAGCCCAATTTAGTCTGCTGTTTGGACCCCAAAACTGACTGGATGTCCTGTAAAACTCAGTTAGGTAAATTACTACTTGGCACATCACCGAGTGGTTCGGCGTGGATTACTTACTCCGTCGAAAGGGCCGCGAACTGAAAGATTTTAAAAGGCCATACGGTTTAAAATTTCAAAATCTTTCATATTCTCTCATTTCTAACCCCGTGCACTCTCACCCAAACTGTAGATATTTCTTATTTTTGCTAGTTCATTCACTTTTTGTGTGTGATCTCGTCCCCTAAATTGGAATACTTTGCCGCCTAGCTTTTCAATTTCTCAATTTGGCATACATGTTGGTTTTACGAACCCCATACTTTAGTTTAGTGGTTAAACTCAAATGCAATCAGTAATTGTGTATTAATATGTGGTGGGTAATTTTTTAAATGGTGTTTTATGTGTCGCATTGCCCATATTGTGTTTGAACTTGTGCCTAAATGCTTAAAAAGATGATTTCCCATGTTTTGTTCAATTGATTTGGTTCTAAATTGTTGGGTTGCAGTTATTTTGTATTGGATCTAGTTGGGTGAAGTTTGAGTAACCCTGAATTCTGCTAAATGATGTAATTTTCCCAATGATGGAGCGTTTGATGTCATTCTTAAGGGAAAAAGTCATCAAATGGCCAATTTTGGCCAAAACGGGAGAAGTCTGAGTTCCCCAAAGGCATGGGTCATATGGTATGGTACTAATTTCATAGTGTATGTGTTTGATTTTAAATTTGGGTGTTGCGGGATTGATTTTGAAAAATAAGGTTAAAAATTGGCAAGTTGGAGAATTTGGCGAGTTGTGTCGAGCTCATCGAATAGTTTGGTGGTTCACCATAGTCCCCCTTTGATCGCCTTTCATTTCATGATTTGACTAGGATGAGTCTTTAACCTTCGGTGGGAAGCTTGAGCTCGCCGATTTCACTCGGTGATCCGCCGAAAGGTTCCTTTGATCACCCTTTCTACTCCCCTAACCCCTAAAATACACTGTAATATTTGGTGGGCTAGTCTTAACTCACCGAATGGTGTCGGCAATTCACCGAAGGGCGTGAACATCACCGACATGCCTTAATTCTAGAAAATTTAAGAGCTGGTCCTTTCGACGAGACTAATCTTGCTCGCCTAAGAGACTCGGTGACTTGTTCGTTGAGTCTTTCTGCAACTTTCTTTAATCATTTCTAACACTTTTCGATGTGTTTTGCAGATATGTCTAGGACCAATTTCGATGATAGTGGAATGTCGCTCCGGAAAAGGGCACTGGGTATTGGTATAAATGAGGGAGAAGTTGCTTCCACCACAAAGAGCAAGAAATCACCTCCAAATGGAACAAATGCAAGGGCAAGGCGCCCGTAGTTGAGAGACCTGAGCACAACTCTGGCAATGATGGGGAGTCTTTTGATTCTCAGGCTTCATTCTCCGAGCCTGAGGATGATCAATTACTACAGACTCGGCGAGCAGAGATTCGTGCAAAAGCTCGTCAAAATCCATCTAAGATTCCAGAGTCTACCCCTCTTGCTGCACATACAGTGCCAGCTCCGGCACAGATGGTGGTTCCAGCACTACCAGTTAAGGGTCCTTCTCCCTGGTTACTCATCGGTTAAAGGCCGAGGAATTGAGGACCATTCTAGAAGAGAAGATATTGTCGACGAATGGTGTAGTGGACAGGTACCCTATTGTGTGGGACACTCCCCGGTTCCACAGGTTTGAGATCTTCACCAGGCCCCATGGCCCATACATTCCCAGTTAGGTCCGGGAATTCTACATTGCATATGGTGACTTGGTACCCCAGGGGAAGAAGAAGGCCAGCGCCTTAGACCGGTAAAGTCTGTGATGGTTCGAGGGAGGACAGTGAGATGCAACAGCGATGATATGAACTCTGTACTTGACACGACTATAGGCTTTGAGCACAAGTACCAGAGCATGATCACTGCACAGACTCTGGATGACCTCAAGGGATGGCTAGCTCCCCTCATTTCTGACACCACCCCGAGGTGGATTGTGGCCGAAGCCCCTATTGAGAAGAAGGACTTGAACATAGCAGTTTGGCATTGGTTTGGGTTCATCAGCAGCTCTATCATGCCGTCACAGAACGAGTCCATCCTCCGCCACCCAAAGGCGGCATGTCTTGGATCGATCATAGTTAGGAAGAGGCTGAACTTCGGGCTGATTATAGAGCACAAGATGGCCATGAGGGCCAAACAGTGTCAAACGTCCCTTCCATTTCCAGTACTCATTATAGAGGTATGTCATCAGGCTGGAGTTCCTCGTGACGAGAATAGGGATGTTGAGGTTACACCCATATCCTCCACTGACATTCGGCGCATAGAAGCCTAGTACATATAGGATGAAGAGGATAGGAGGAGAGAAGCTTCGGTGGATACATCCCCGGAGGTTGACATTGATTCTATACCTTCAGAGGAAGCTTTGACTACTCCGGCGTCCAGTCCTTCAGGTACATCTACTTCCACTCCTTCCCTGGCCCCGAGTTCTTCTGCTACCTCCCAGCCCCCTAGAGCTACTTCTGGTACCACTGCCTCGAGGACTCCGATCACTCCGGCCATGCTCCTCAAGATGGGGCATCTAGCCCATTCTAACGATGTGTGGGTTTCAGGGCTAGAGGCTGAGGTGCCCTGGATAATTGTGAGAGCCATTTCAGCTGCATTGATACACCTCCGAACTTCCATTGATGCTCTCATGGCGATAGTAGAGATTTGTGAGAGAGGACAGGGGGTTATTGATAAACTCTATCAAAGATGCTTCATCCAATACTAAGCATCAGTGATCGTTCAATAGTAATATAACCCAACTAGTGAGTTGGGGTCGAGTCCCAAGGGAGCAGTTTGTACTTAAGAATCAATAGAAAAGCATATACATGCTCAAGTCAATCATAGCTAAAATCATTTACAAAGAAAAACATAATTCATGTTTAGGGTGACACAACTGTCAAATATCAAAGTGGGTTTTGTAATCAACTATCATCTAAGACAACAAATAGTATGAAAATACGAATATGGAGACAGGATTCTTGGGATGTGATAGGATTATGGGCTAAGGTAAACAACTGGGTAATTGCAATTAATAGTAAACCGCTGCAAATCAGTGAATAAGCTAGACTTTAGTTGGGGTAAACTTTCTCTCGAACAATTTACCCCGAATCAAATTGGTTTTTCTTGAACACGGATAAGCGGCAATGAAGTACAACCTTCACTTTAGTCCATTCACTCTCTTAAGTTGAATGTGAGGAAAAGGGTTTAGGGTTCACTCTCTCGAGCTGAACCTATGACAACCCAATAACCACAAACCATCGATTCAATAATTTTAGTTTTAAAACCTCTCTCTCGAGCAAGCCAAAAACATGAAGTTAAAA
>NW_006239555.1:79923-97866 GCF_000226075.1 Solanum tuberosum
AGGGCTGAGTGCAATGGTATGGTCATTTAGGCGCATAGGCTGTAATCCTGATGAAATGTGATGTGAACAACACCTTCTTTTCCTTTCTTCATCATTGTCATTCAAGCTCAAAAGTCACCTCTTATTCATCTTCCATGGACTGTTGGAAACCCCATTTTCTTTGTATTTTCACAACTTTATTCCCCAACCTTTTTTCTTTCTTTTTCTTTTTCATTCTTTTCTACTTTTTCTCTTTTTTTTTTATATATGGAGGGGTTCCATTTTTTCTCAAAACATGGGCAAAAGGGACTTCTTTGCATTTTCTTGATTTGCCTTTTCTTTTCACCACACCCCCAACTTAGGCTTTTGGACTAAGTTGGCTATTTAAACAGGCCACAAATCATGAGGATTATGGGTAATGGATCAAGAAAGGTTATCAAGTTTTTTCCCAGAAAAGGGTAAGGTTCAAAAGGTGTTCAAAAGAGGTTCAGACACTCACAAGGTAGGCCACAAAAAGAGGTATAATGTCAAATTGGTTCACACTCTTTAAAGTTTCCTAAGATCATCTCAAGAAATTGCCTTTATTTAGTTAACCGAACTAACGGGGCAAATTCTAGGTGTCATCATACATGGTTCACATTAATCTCATCACACAAGGCATCGACACCAATGTCAAAAAAAGACTCCACACTTTCACTAGTGTGCAATGCTCATCAGAAGAGACTCAATCCGATACTTGGCTAGTCACAATGAGATGCAAAGAGTTCAAATATTGATTATGCAACTTCATTTGGCCTCACCGTAGCCGGACTTTCATGTTTGTTCATTATGAGCACTATTCAAGTCATCAGTATTGATCAAAACCGATACTCAAATATGCACATGAACAACCACATTCAATACAAACAAGAGGTGGAAAATATTTTTCGGAAGGGTCAAAAATCATTTACAATTATAAGCACGGAGCTACAAGTTCAAATCTTCCACAAAAAGTAGTGTAAAACACAAATTCAGCTCAAAATCCAAATATATAAACAAAACAAGAATCACAAAATGTCATACAAAATTTGGCCCTCAGCCCACCACAAATAAAAGTATATTTCCTCAAATGCAAACAAAATTATCCAAAAGTCAAAATAAAAGTAAGACAGAGTGGAAGGTAAAGACGGGATCCTGTCTACGCAGTTGCTTCACATGTGTGGGCATCAGTGCCCAGTGTATCAATCTGGACTTGGGCCTCAGTACCCAGAGTCACCTCAGAAGGACCAGCAGTACCTGATCCACTAGGAGCTGCTATGGATGTATCTACCAAAGAAGCCTGCACAACAGCATCTACCATGGCCTCATCTGTCTCAGTAAGGCCCTCATATGAAGCTTCCTCAGCCTCCTGAGGCATCTCCTCATCAGTCTCTGCCTCAGACTCGGGATCAGCTGTCTGCTCTACTCTAACCTCATCTACGGTGTTAGCCGGAGGCATCTCTGGCACATCTGTGATCTCCACCGTCCCGAAGACCATGGACATATCGGTGGACTTCAATTGATCCACATCACTCCGCAACACAGCTATAGCGGGCTTTAAGGTTGTCACCTCCTCAGTGGCCCCTTGGCAATACTCTCATAACGTTATCATTGTCTCAAGGGCATCAATGGCAGCGCTTAATAGTGATACGACATCAACCAGGGCAGTCTGAATCATGCACGGAATGGAGGCCTCTAATCTGGCAGCTCGACGATTAATAGAATGGGCAAGCTGCCATATCCGGAGTAATGAAGCCTAGATAATCGGAGTCTAGGAGACAGCAACAACAATAGGTCTAGGAGGCAGTACAGCAGCAGAAGAATCTAGAGTGTCAGAAGGAGTAGCGGTAGAGGTACCTAAAGGCCTGTGGTCGGAGTAGGCAAAGATACCTCTGCAGGTAGTGTATCCACTACCGGGGAAGGGTCCACCACGACTGCCTTCTTCTTCTTCTCAGCCTGATCTTTTATATATTCAGCCTAAATCCTCTGAATATTAGTGGAGGAAGTGGGAATCACTTCCACATCCTTCTTAGCATCTCTAGGTACCTGAGCCCGTCTGCACAGCTCGGTGATCAATACCGGGAAGGGAAGTGAAGTATGTCGCTACTTTGCCCGCATGAGAATCTCCTGTGTTATAGTGATCCCCAAATTTATCCTGGTCTCCACTATGATGCAACCCAGACAAGATGCCTTGGCTAGACGGAAGATCGACTCGTTCAGGGATGGCATGATAGTGTTGCTGATGAAGCCAAATCAGAATCGTGCGGCAATGTTAAGATCCTTCTTTTAAATCGGTGCTCCAATCTCTAGCCACTAAGGAGTACCATCTAATATGAGCGGGGCCAACCATTTCTTCATGTTGTTGAGAGTCTTTGTCCTAACCAAATGATGGAACTCGTCATCAATTTATCGAGACAATCCAGGACAAAATTAATAGCTTTGAAATCACACTTGACTTTCTTATCCCGGACAACGACATAGTCAACCGGTTTGAACATTGTTGCCTGCTTCTTCCTATGTGGTATCAAGGCCCCATAAGAAGCATAGAACTCCCGGACCCAATTTAGAATATATGGGCCTCAAGGCTTGGTGAAGATCTGGAAACTATGAGCCTTCAGACGGCTCATAATCTCTGGGTGCCTATCAATCACCCCGTCAGTGGATAGGCGCTTTTCCTCAATAATCGTCCTCAGCCCCTCGGTCTTTAATCTGTTCATTGACTTGGGGGGAAGACCCTGTACTAGTGGTGCAAGCACCACTGCTTGCTCGGGAGCTAGAGGAGGAGAAGTGTTGGCCTGAGGAGTTTGGATCCTAGACAGATCGTGCAACCTTTTAGATCGTAGCTCTGCCCTCTGTGCTACTACAAGCTCATCATCATCAGAAGCTACAGACTGGTGCTCCTGATGCTCACCCTCACTTTCAGAAGTAGTGAGGTGTGTGATATAGATGTCGGAGATGACCTCCGGTGATGCAGGTGCCTTCTCTTTGCCTTTGCCCTTCCCACCAGTTGTGGGAAGTTTTGTTGCTTTACCCATGGATGCAACTGCATCCTCGTTGAGTGCAATCCCCATTGCTTTATTACGAGGTGGCATGTTTCTTCGTGCAACCTTAGGTCTGTCCATGTCTGTAAAACATCGGGAAAAAGTTAGAAACATTTCAGTTAAAATCACAGAAACATAGTTGCAGACAGATTCGCTGAACCAGTCGGTGAGTTGCCTAATCGCTTTGGCGGGCTAGATCAGGCTCACTGAAAGAATTGGCTCGAAAGTTTTAGCAAGTTGGTGATGGGAAAGGCCTATCGGCTAATGCCAACAGCTTTCGGCAAGCAAGGGCTAGCCCGCCGAAATTTATCGTGCAAAAAGGCCTCAAGGGTGTAGACAAAAAGCGATCAAGAAGACTTTTGGTGAGTCGTTGAGTGCCTTCGGCGACCTCAGGTTTCTCATCGAAAGTTATAGAACCCAACAACAAATTAAGCAAGAAATTAAAGGCAAGATGGGGAACTTTGGCGAACCGCCGAGTGGTTCGGCGAGTTCGACCTAACTTGCCAAACGACCCAACGTGCCTACTATCAACCCAACTTTTCGAATTCTACCCCGCAACCCCCAAAACAAAATCAAACCAAGCACTAGTCAAATTAAAACAAGACCCATAACACCCATTACCCCGGGATACTCAGACTTCTCCTGATTTTGTCAAATTTGGCCAATTGTCGACCTTTGCCCTTAAAAATGACGTCACTATTTCTATCATTTGGCAAATTACGTCGTTTGGCACAAATATGGGCTACTTAAACTTCACCCAACTAAACCCAACAACATGCAAGCACAACCCCACAAAAGTTAATTCATTTTAAGGCACAAAAATACGGAATTTCAACATTCACAACAATATGGGCAAGATTATCAATTCCAAGCAGGCATTTACACATTCTAATCCTATCAGAGAGGCCCAACACACTTCAACAAGATAATATCATTGCAAATGAGTACAAATTTGATAAAAATAAACTCGGGGTTCGGAAAACCAACATTTAATGCCGATAAAAATAAGATTGAAATGCTAGGCGGTAATGTAATCCAAATCGAGCACAATTCAACGACCACAATGAAGTAGAAATACGTAAAATATAAAAGCTAAGGTGCGAGTGTGAGTTTGGGAAGTTTAAAAGTGAGGGAAAGTGAAAGAGTTTGAAAGTTTAAACCTTTGGCCTTAAAAGTCGTCTAGTTGTTGCCCATTCAGAGACATTTGTCGTGCTCACCGAACCACTCGGCGACCCGCCGAATGGTCACTTACCTCGTCGAGTTTTATAGGACCTCCATTTAATCTGGAGTCCAAATGGCGGACTAGATCACGATCGCTGACCTGGTCGGTGATTCACCAATAATTTCCTAGGCTCGCCAAGTTTTACTCCACTTCGAAATTATCTTGAGTCCAATGGCGGTCTAGGTCGGAGTCGCCGAACTCTTCGGCGATTCACCGACTGGACCTTTAGCTCGCCAATCTGCACTTTTCAAACACTTTCCACACTTTAACCTGCACAATCAACACAACATTATTCTAAACTTAAAATGAAAAAGAAATAAAACTTGGGTTGCCTCCCAAGCAGCACCTTAGTTAACGTCGTGGCACGACGCAAGTCCACCTTCAAACCTCATTTTTGGGGTTGGCCATAATATCACTAGGCAACCCCCCTTACTGTCTCGGTTTTAGATGAGATGAGATATGACCCGTTTGGGTCTCCAACTGCTTGATCGACACTGAATGGGAAGTGACGGCCTGGCTAAGGGTAGACACATCTTCTTTCATTTCTTTCAAAATTTTGTCTGACCCTTCAACTTTGTTGAGGATACGAGAAAGCATATCCTCAGACCGACCACCTTCTGAATCCTTTGGCTTTTGGCGCTCATGGGGAAGAACATATATATCTTTCTCCTTATCCATCCAATTTGGATTACGGTCCCTCCATTCACGTTCTCGATCTTTACAACCTTCATCCCTATTCCAACCTTGGTTACCACCCTGCCTCAGGTAGTTTGAACGATAACCACCACCTTAGTTGGCTAGGAGATTCACCTCTTCATACAGGGCCTCAAACTTGGACTCATCCGGATTAGCACACCCGACACCCACATAATTGACACCTCGAGCACCAGCTCGCATGACATTTTTAGACAAGATGTCAAGTTGTGTCATGATCTTTGCCATGTTCTGGTCTCTCTCTTGGTCTTTCTCCATCTCCTTTTTCGTTAGTTTAAATGTGAGAGGGGAGACCTGGTCTTCACGGGTATACCACGCCCTGTTTATGGTAGTCATTCCATCAAAGAGTTGAGTCGCTATCATATAAGGTTGATGCATCAAACCTCCCGGAGAAAGTAGGTGAGCAACACCCTTATTTACCGAGTCAAAACTCCGGTAAAAATACTACAGCAACACGTTATCAGCCAAGCCATGGGTTGGGCATTGAAGCACCAACTTCTTGAATCGCAGCCAAGTTTCATGAATCGGCTCGCCTTCTAGACGCTTGAAGCTCTGAATGCTATCCCGAAGAGTCATCATCTTTGAGGGAGGGAAAAATCACACTTGAAATGCGGTAACCAACTCCTCCCACGAAGTTATTGTTTCACGTGGAAATTCAGCCAGACACTTGAACGCTTCTCCCATCAAATAGAACAGGAACAACCTCAACTGGACCGACTCTTGGGAGATATTATTGAAGGAGAACGGTCCGCATACATCCACTAAATTTCTAATATCTCATGGGGATCCTCATAAGCCAACCCACTGAAAAACCCCTTTAGTTGTACGAGTTGCAACATAGTACTCGTGATGTGGAACACCGCATTCCCATCGGCCGGAGGCAAGCGAATGGCACCAATATTGCCCATAAGATGGGGGTCATTAGCATGAGGCTCATTGATATTGTTAATGTTTCTGATGTCATCTTGACGGCCTACTTGGCTGCCATTACTACCGTTCACACTCATACTTCCAGTTTTCAATTCACAAACAAGCTAAACAAAACTAAAAATAAAGTAAATATCACTATAACTTACAAGAAAAAAATTCAACCTAACTAAAAAATTTCAAGTAACACAACTCACCAGCAGCGGCTCTATTTTGATAAACGCTATCAAAGTTGCTTCATCAGATACTAAGCATCAACGATCGTTCAATAGTAATATAACCCAAATAGTCAGTTGGGGACGAGTCCCAAGGGAGCAGTTCATACTCAAGAATCAATAGAAAAGCATAAACATGCTCAAGTCAATCATAGATAAAAATATTTACGAAGAAAAACATAATACAAGTTTGGGGTGACACAACTGTCAAATATCAAAGGGGATTTTATAATCAATTATCAACTAAGACAACAAATAGTATGAAAATACGAGTATAGAGATGGGATTTTTGGGATGTTATAGGATTATGGGCTAAGGTAAACAACTGGGTAATTGCAATTAATAGTAAACCGCTGCAAATCAATGAATAAGCTAGACTTTAGTTGGGGTAAACTTCCTCTCGAACAATTTACCCCGAATCAAATTGGTTTCTCTCGAACACCAATAAGGGGTAATGAAGTACAACCTTCACTTTAGTCCATTCACTCTCTAGAGTTGAATGTGTGGAAAAGGGTTTAGGGTTCACTCTCTCAAGCTGAACCCATGACAACCCAATAAACGCAGACCATCGATTCAGTAATTTTGGTTTTAAAACCTCTCTCTCAAACAAGCCAAAAAGACAAAGTTAAGATTGTATTTGCAACTACAACCCATTAAATTGAACCACAACTACCGAACGAAATCACTTTTAAAAAGCAAATAAACTATCAATTAGCAATACCCAGCAGTTAATTCAACCCATAATCACATAATCACACCCCAAGAATTGAGGTTTTACCTAGATATTGTAAAAATATAGAAATCAATACCGAAATGTGTTTTCATCTACTGGGTATGGTTAATAATATCTTTACAAATGTTTAAGATGAAGAGTCTTCAATACCCAGTTCCAAATTCATAGAAATGGAATTCTTCAAATCTTCAAAGCTAAGGAAAAATGTCTCCAAAAAATAGTTTTAAGTACTTAAACTAAATACTAAACTTGATATTCTAAAATTGCATACTAAACTAAAAATTTAAACAAGTATTTATAGTTTTCAAAAAGTGTGCTGCGAAAGACCAGTTGGCGCAATAAGTCAGGATCGCCGATCCACTCGCCTATCCGCCCTTTGGTCATTTGTATTGCCATTTTACTTTTGCCTTCACCATTCTTGAGGTCCTGTAACTTTGGGCGATAAGGCACTGCATCGCAAAACTGTTCGGCGACTCGGCAACTACTCTTTTCTATCGCCGACTTGATTTTCTCCTTCAGGGATTGGCACACTAGCACATTAGGCGAGACCAAGGCCATTCGGCGACTTGCCCAATGGTTTAGACGATCCTCAAGCCTTCTTTTCTTCGTTCTTTCAGCTGCCTTGTTCATTTTTGCTCTATAGTGTCCATGTTTTATCCCTAAGTCCAAATACCTATTCAAGGATTTACATTAGTTATTGAGACAAAAAATGCATTCGAGGACACTAAATCTATTAAAATAAAGCCCTAAATTAGTCCAAATTATAGACACATTAGTTACCACTGAGGTTACGACTTTGAAAGCCGAGGTTTCCGAGTTGAGGAAGGATGTGGACCATCTAAAGTCCACAGACTTCACTTAACTGTGTGAGTCAGCCGAGTTCCCTGATGTTCTGAGTGAAGATGTCTCGGTCCGTTCTAATATGCCTCTGGCTACCACCGAAGATGATACTATGGAGGATGTGGATGGTGCTGAGTTCGAGGCTGATACAGATGCAGAGCAGCTCGATATTCAAAAGACGGCCATTAATGAGGACCTATCGGATTTAGAGGAGGTGATAGTACAGTCAGTCCTTCAGACCTCTTTGAGGGATACTTCTATAGCAGGCTCCAGTGGAGCTAGTGTTGATGTTGCACCGGGCACTGATGCCCCGACAGATGGAGTGACTGAGATGCAGACTTCACCCAGGCTTAACTTGGCAGGATGACATTTTTACCTCCCTCTCTGTTGTTTTTATTGATTATTTCTCTTTTAGTTAAATTTGAGAACAACTGCTTTTCTTTTGTTGGTGGGGTGAGGTATTGCCATACCTACCTCTTGTAATTATATTATATTTGTGAATATTGGGTTTTTTGATCTATACATGTGTTTTGATCTCAATCTTGTGGATGCTTGAGCTTTTGGCTCCTTGTTTTGAATGGAAATGCTTTTGACCTATTTTTAAAATTTGTGCCACCTTTATTGTGTGTGATTATTGTTGTTCTTGTGCAAATTTGAGTATCGGTTATGATCAATATCGATGAATTGAATAGTGATCGTAATTGAACAAAATGAATGTGCGGATACGATGAGGCCAAATGAAGTTGAATAGACAATGTGTGAACTTTTAGCATCTCGTTGTGACTAGCTGGTTATCGAATGAGTCTCTTGTGATGAACATTGCATACTACCTAGAAAGTGTGGATTCTTTTTTGATATTGGTGCCAATGCCTTGTTTGATGAGATTACCTAGAACATTGTGTGTGATGACACCTAGAATTTTCCCCGTTGGTCCGGTTGACTAAGTGATGGAAGCAGTTGAAATGATCTTAGGCAACAATTTGGAAGAGTGAAACAATTTGACAATATACCTCTTTTGTGGCCAACGTTGTGAGATGTGTGAACCTTGCTTGAACCCTCTTGAGCCTTATCCCTTTTCTTGAAAGAAACTTGAAATTTTTTTATCCCTCTTTATCCATTCATCCATAACTTTCAGGAAGTGTGGTTTGTTTGACTAGTCAACTTAGTCCAAAAGCCTAACTTAGGGGTGTGGTGAAAAGAGAAGGAAAATCAAGAAGTGTGAGAAATTCCCCCTTTGAGCAATGATTTTGAGAACTCATGCACAAAATTCGCCCCATTATTCACTTCTCATGGATACTCCATTTCTTTTGCAACTTTCACAACTTTATTTCTAAACTTTTTCGTTCTTTTTCTTTTTCATTCTTATTTTCTCTTTCTCTTCTTTTTTTTTGTATGGAGGGGTCCATCTTTCTCAAAACCATGGAACAAGGGGGACTTCTTTGAACTTCTTGATTTACCTTTTCTTTTCACCAGGCCCCCAACTTAGGCTTTTGGCATAACTTGGCTATTCAAACAAACCACACATCATGAGGATTATGGGTGAATGGATAAAGAGGGGTTACAATTTCATCAAGTTTCTTCCAAGAAAAAGATAAGGCTCAAAGGGTGTTCGAGTAACATTCACACACTCACAAGGTTGGCCACAAAAGAGATAAAATGTCAAATTGTTTCACTCTTCAAAATTGTTCCCTAAGATCATTTCAAGAGCTCGCATCACTTAGTCAACCGGACCAATGGGGAAAATTTTAGGTGTCATCACACAAGGTTCACGGTAAGCTCATCTCACAAGGAATTGGCACCAATATCAAACAAGACTCCACAGTTTCGCTAGTGTGCAATGTTCATCACAAGAGACTCATTCGATAACCGGCTAGTCACAATGAGATGCAAAAAGTTCACATATTGTCTATGCAACTTCATTTGGCCTTATTGTAGGCGCACATTTATTTTTGTTCGATTAAGATCACTATTCAAGTCATCGGTATTGATCATGACTGACACTCAAATTTGCACAAGAACATCAACAATTAGACACAATCAAGAGGTGGAAATTTTTTTTAGAAGGGTCCAAAAACCATTTGCATTCAATATACAGAGCCACAAGCTCAAACATCCACAAAACAATGTCAAAACACAATTTACATCACAATAACCAAATATATATACAAAAAATATAATCACAAGAGGTAGGTATGGAAATACCTCACCCCACCACAAATAAAAAACAATTTGTCCTCAAATGCAACACAATACTAAAAATCAATAAAAGTGACAGAGAAGGAGGTAAAGAAGGGTCCTGTCTACACAGTCGCTCCATCTGTCGGGGCATCAGTGCCCGGTGTCACATCAGCTACACTGGCTCCCCTAGGGTCAGCCATGGTTGTGTCTGCCAATGAGATCTGCACAACTAAATCAACCATGGCCTCATCGATCTCTGTAAGGCCCTCATAAGAAGCCTCATCATCAGTCTCAGCCTTGGACTCAGCAACAGCCATCTCCTCAACTCAAACCTCATCTCTGGTGGTAGCCAGAGGCATATCTATGTTAGCTGGCATGTTGGGGATCTCCACCATCCTGAAAATCATGGACATATCTGTGGACTTCAACTGGTCCATATCCTTCCTCAGCTCAGCAATAGCGGCGTTTAGAGCCGTCACCTCCTCAGTGGCCCCCTGACCTTGCTCACACACCACTATTTGTGCCATAAAGGCATTAATAGATGCACTAATTGGTGTCACAGCATCATCAAAGCCCTATCGATCATTTCATGAATGGTGGCCTCAAGCATAGAGGCGCGCCTATCAGCAAAATGGGATAGCTACCCTATCTGTAGTAATTCAGCCTGGGTGAGTGGAGGTCGGGAAGTAGTAGCAGCATAGGCACCAGACCTAGGAGTCAAGAGAGATGTAGAGGAACTAGGTGTCATGGAAGGGGCAGTGCTAGATATACTTGAAGGCCCATGGGCCGGAGTAGGCAACGGTGACTCTACGTGTAGTGCATTAGTATCCACAACCGGGGATGTATCCACTGGAGCTGCCTTCTTCTTCTCGGCCTCATCACTCAAGTACTCCGCCTCAATCCTCCAGATGTCGGTACATGAGGTGGGAATTATTTCCACTTCTTTCTTCTCATCTCGAGGCACCTGAGCCCGTCTGCACAACTCAGTGATCAACATCAGAAAAATGGAAGGAGGTTTGGCGCTGCTTGGCCCTCATGATCATCTCCTGTGCAATGATCATACCCAAATTGAGCCTCGTCCCATATATGATACAACCAATTCAGGCTGCTTTCATATGGCGGAGAATCGATTCATTCTGGGATGGCATGATAGTACTGCTGATGAAGCCAAACTAATACCTCGCTGCTACATTGAGGTTATTCTTTTCTAATGGGTGCTCCAACCTCGATCCATCTAGGAGTACCGTCAGATAGCAGAGGGGCCAACCACTTTTTCATATTCTCTAACATTTTTTTCCTGATCATGTATTGATATTCATCCTCAAATTCTTTTGAACACTCCAGGACTGTATTGATAGCATCACTATCACACTTCACCTTTTTGCCCCTGACAAACACATAGTCTATCGGCTTGAATTTGGCGGCTAGCTTCTTTCCTTGTGGAACTAATGCTCTGTAAGTAGTGTAGAACTCCCGGACCCAATTAGGTATCTAAGGGCCACAAAGTTTTGTGAAGATCTAAAACTTGTGAGACCTCAAGCAGCTCATAATCTCCGGGTATCTGTCTATTACCCCATCAGTAGACAACCTCTTCTCCTCGATAATGGTCCTTAATCCGTTAGTGATCAGTCTATTCATGGACAGGGGAGGAGGACCCCATGCAAGTGGTACTAGTACCATAACCTGATCTGGAATAGAAGGAGGAGCAGTGGCCTAGGAAGTCCTTATCCTAGATGGATCATTCAACCTTTTGGATCGTAGCTCCGCTCTCTGGGCTGATACTAGCTCATCCTCAAGTTTAGAAGTTGTAGCATGATGGTCCTGGCTCTTACCCTCACTTTGAGAAGTGGTGAGGTAAGTGGCATAAATTTTGTCACTATCGGAGCTGACCTCTGGTGATGCAGGAGCATGTGCCTTGACTTTTCCTTTTCCATTCCCACCGATGGTAGGAAGTTTAGTAGCCTTTACCCTGGATGCAGTTGCATCCTCATTAATTGTGATTCCCTTAGCCCTCTTGCGGGGCGGCATGTCTCTACCTGCCACGTTAGGTCTAGCCATGTCTGCAAACGCACCAAAGTAAGTTAGAACGATTCAAGAAAAATGTAGAAATCATGTTGCAGACATACTCGTCGAATCACTTTGGCGAGCTAGATCAGGCTCGCCGAAAGGATTGGCTTCAAAAATTTCAAAAAAATGGCATGTCGGCAATGGGAGGGGCCTATCGGCGAATCACCGACAACATTCGACGAGCACATACTAGCCCGCCGAAAGTTACAATGTATTTTAGGGGTTAAGGGTGCAGAAAGGTCGATCAAAGAAGACTTTCGGCGAATCACCGACGGTACTCGGCAAACTTAGGCTTCTCACCGAAAGTTACAAAACCCAAACTCAACAATATGATGAAATTAAAGGCGATAGAGGGGGACTCGGCAAACCGCCGAGTGGTTCGGCTCGACCCAGCTCGCCAAACTTCCCAACGTGCCATTTTCAACCCCAACTTCCAAAATCAACCCCGTAGGTCCCAAAAACGAAATCAAACCATACACTTATTCAATTAGACTCGGACCCATAAGACCCATGCTACCAGGGTACTCAGACTTCTCCCGGTTTGGCCAAAATTGGCCATTTGACGACTTTAGCCCTTAAGAATGACGTCAATCGATCCATCATTGGGCAAAGCACGTCATTTTGCACAAATATGGGTTACTCAGACTTCACCCGACTAGACCCAACAACAATTAAGCACAACCCAACAATATTTCGATCAATTTTAAGGCACGAAACTCAGGAAATTAGCAATTAACCATTTTAGGCATGATATCGAAATTAAAGTCGGCAAACATTGACACAAACATAGATTCAAAGAGGCCCAGCACACTTCAAAACAATTTATAACAATGCTATTGAGTTTAACCACTAATTATGAGTTACGGGGTTAGGAAAACCAACCTTGAATGCCGAATATATGATTTGAAAAGCTAGGCGGCAAAGATTTCCGACTCCAAACACATGATCAACGACCAAAAAGCAATAAAATACGAAAATATAGGAAATATATATTGCGGGTATGATTATAGAAAGTTAAAAAGTGAGGGAATGTGAAAGAGTTTGAAATTTAAACCTTTGCCCTTTTAAAAATCATCTAGTTCTCACCCTTTCGGCGACACGCCGAGTGGTCACTTACCTCACCGAGTTTTACAGGACCTCCAGTTAATGTGGGGGTCCAAATGGCGAACAATGTCATGATCACCGACCTATTTGGTGATACGCCTCTTTTCCCCTTGGTCCACCGAGTTATACAAACTCCAATCTTAGAATTTCTTGAGTCCAAAGGCGGTCCAAGTCGGGCTCACTGACCTCTTCGGCGAGTCATCGACGGGACATTTTGCTCGCCAACCTGCACTTTTCAAACACATTCCACACTTCAACCTGCACAATCAACACATGATTATTTCTAAAACAAAAAGAAAGCAATAAAACTTGGGTTGCCTCCCAAGAAGCGCCTTAGTTAATATCGTGAAACGATGCAAGTCCCTACTAAAACTTCATTCCTGAGGTTTGCCATAGTGGCACTAGGCAGTCCCCCTTTTTGTCTTGGGTAGAGATGAGACAACGCATGACCCATTTGTGTCTCGAGTAGCTGAATATATATGGAATGAGACGTAGTCATCTGATTCAGCATTAAGACATTCTCTTTTATCTCTTTCAACTCTCTATCATGTTCTTCGACTTTGTGGAGAATGAGTGAGAGCATCTCTTCTACTTGTCTTCCCTTATAGTCCTTGAACTTTTTATGCTCATGAGGGGGAATGTGCATGTCTTCAATATTGTACGGTACTTCCAATTCCATAATCTTTCTGGCCAAGAGATCCAGCTGAGTCAATCGTGTGGCCAAAGACTGGTCCTTCTTTGTCTCCCTATGGATCTTGGTCAACTGATCTAGGAGTTGGGCTGGATTGCATGGGGTTGTCGTATTAGACCACCCGAAGAAAGTTGGTCAGCCACACCTCTATTCTCAAAACCAAGACCTCTATAAAAACATTCCAGTAGCATCTTATCTGGAATTTCATGAGTTGGGCATTGCAACAATATTCTCTTAAATCTCAGCCACAACTCATGGATTGACTCACCCTCAAATTGCCTGAAATTTAGGATGTTATCCCTAAGAATCATCAATCTTAAAGGGGGTGGTCCACTGGGTCATTGTTGCTACAAGATATACTCATTTCCTCTGTTCAACAAGAAACACGAAAACCAAAACTAAAAGTGAGTAGATTCAACTATGACTAAAAAGAACAAAATTCAATTTCACAAAAAGAATCTCAATCAACACCACTCCCTAGCAATGGCGCCATTTTGATTAACGTTTCAAGGACACTTTATCCAATTATAAGTGTCAACGCTCGCTAGTCAGTATAAAACACAACTAAATGAGTTGGGGTTGAATCCCACAGGGAGCGGTACATGTTTGAGAATCAATTAGAAAGTACGAACATGGTCAAATCAGTCATAGAAGTAGAAATTATCGAATAAAAACAACATTCAAATCAGGGGGTGACACGAATGTCAAATAAGGTGGGTTTTGGTTATAGTTATCAACTACAAATAGTGGAAAAGAATACGAAATAACAATAATAAGACGAGTTCTTGGGATGTGATTCGATTATAGGCTAATATAGGCAAATGGGTAATTGCAACTATTAGAAAATAACTAGTTATTAGTGAGTAATCTAGACTATAGAGGAGATAAACTTTCTCTCAAACAATTTACCCCGAATCAAGTTGATTTCTCTCGAACATCAACAAGCAAGCAAAAATAAGAATAGCCCACACCTAAGTCCATTCAGTCTCTCGAGCTAAAAGTGTAGGATTGGGTTCAGGATTCACTCTTTCGAGCTGAATCCATGTCAACCCAATACCCACTTACCATTAATCAATAAGCTTAGTTTTAAAACCTCTCTCTCAAGCAAGCAAAAAACACAAGGGTAGAACTGCATTTGCAACTACAATTCTTAAATTAAACCACAATTAGTGATTGAACTCACTTCTAAACAGCATTTAAACTAACAATTAGCAATACCCATAAACTAAATTAGCCCATAGTCACATAATCACACCCCAAGAATTGTGGTTTTAGCTAGACATCATAAAAAGATAAAAATCGTTACCAAGTTGAGTTTCCATCAACTGGGTAAGATTGATTTTGTCCTTACAGTGTTCCAATTCGAAGAATATCAAAGACCCACTTTCAATTTCTCAAAAGTGAAAAACTTCAATTCTTCAAAGCTTAGGAAATAATAGAGAAAAACCTGTCTCAATACTCATAATAATAATCACAATTTTGATATAATTAAAATTCGATACTAAACTAAATGTTCAAAAATGTATTTATAGTCGCCAAAAATATGCTGCGAAGGGCCACTCGGTGCAGTAAGTCAGGGTTGCCGAACAACTCAGCGAGCCGCCCTTTGGTCATTTCCATCACCTTTCTTGCCTTGGCCTTCAGCATCCTCAAGGTCTGTAACTTTGGGCGATTCAACACTGCATTGCGGAACCACTCAGTGATCCTCCGACTTCTCCTTTCTCTCACCAACTTGGTTATTACCTTCGGGGCTTGGCACACTGGAACTTTAGGCAGTCAAATAGCCATTTGGCGACTCGCCAAATGGACTTGGTGATCACCAGGCTTGCATTTCTTTATTCTTTCCAGTCGCTTTGTTCCTTTTTGCAAATTAGTGTCCTTGCTTTGTTCCTCAATCCATATACCTGAAAATCAAGGGTTTTACATCAGTTATTGGCATAAGATAAGCATTTTACGACACTAAATTTATACAAATAAAGCTCTAAATGAGTCCAATCTCGGACTCATCATAGACTTGAAGGATTTTGGAGATTTTGCAAGTGCGTTTCAAATTTTCTATAAATTGAAGAATTGTAAAGACTAAATTACTCTTACCCAGTTGATAGCTAATCGATTAGGTAATCGTTTTTACTCTTTCATGATGTTTGGCTAAAACTCCAATTCTTTGGGTGTGATCATGTGATTATGGGTTGAATTAGTTTATGAGTATTGTTAATTACTAGTTTAAATGCTGAATTGAAGTGAGTTTAATCATTAATTGTGGTACAATTTATGAATTGTAGTTGCAAATGCAGTTCTAATTTTGTGTTCTTGGCTTGCTCGAGAAAGACGTTTTAGAACTAAGATTATTGATTAATGATTTGTAGGTATTGGGTTGAGCTGGGTTCAGCTCAAGATACTGAATCCTAAACTCAATCCTACCCATCTAGCGAATCCTAAACTCAATCCTACCCATCTAGCTCAAGAGAGTGGATGAATTAAGGTGTGGACTGCTCTTCGTTGTTATGCTTGTTGATATTTGAAAGAAATCACCTGATTCGGGATAGTTGTTCGAGAGAAAGCTATTTCCGTTATAGCCTAGCCTACTAACTGATTTTTAGCCATTTACTAGTAGTTTCACTTACCCATATATCGGAATTTTTCTATAATCAATCACATCCCGAGAATTTCTCTCCTTATTGTTATTCCAAATTGTGTGTGACTACGTTGTAGTTGATAATTGAAAACCAAAACCCCCCATCTGACATTAGTGTCACCGCTTTTAATTTGATTTATCTCTTTTTCGATAATTTCTATTCCTATGGCTGATTAGACCACATTTGCACTTCCTAATTGAATTTGGACAGGTACCTCTCTCTATCGGATTAGACCCCAACTCTTTGTTGGGTTTTATACTGACTAACAATCATTTGCACCTAGAATTGGATGAGGTGTTCTTGAAATATTAATCAGTTGTTCATACCCATAATTCCACATGAACCCTATCAGTCGAGTAGTCTAGAGATGAGTAGTATCATTGAGTCTTGATTTCTGAGTACAAAGGTTCTTTATTGTTTTTAAGATCCTTGAGTTAATTAGTTCATGTTCATAATTCCACATGAACCCTATGATTTGAGTTATAAATTTTATAAAAGCTTTTTAAAGCCAACACTTGAGTTCTTAAACTGAGTTTTGAGAAAGTAAAGATGAGTTTTGAGAAAAGAGTTTTCTAAAACATGTTTAGTATGACAATCGAGTATGCCATCAATTATGAGTAATATGGTATCTTGATATACCATCAATGTTTATGCAGCATGACTTCCCAAGTAATCAATGATCATATTATAATATGATTTTGAAATGTTTTTGAGAAAGAGCATAGTTGAGTTCTTTTTCTTTAAAATAATATATGGGAACCAAGTATTCCTGAGAATAAATGTTTTCACATTGAAGATGAGAGGAAACTGAGATTTCAAAAAAAGAGTTTTGAGCAGTTTGAGTACCATCTCTTTTAAGAGAAAAGATTTTTGACTAATAATCTCAAACCATATAAAAAGTTATGTTTTTAAACATATGAGCTAGTATAGTTTGGGAGTAGTATTGAGCACCAACATGGGGGAGACTTCAGCCCCCATAAACCATGTAGCCGACGTGGGCAGAAATAGTCATACTTTTTAGATGATTCCTTGATGCTTTTTGTTGTTCATCTTGTATTCCTAAGATACTTAGAACAAAACTTTGAAGAACTTGGTAAGACACAATAAAGTTTAAGAACATTTTCACAACTAGAAAATTAAAGTAGAGAAACTAGAATCAGAAACAGATTAGAAAAAATATACGAAATATTTTTTCTTAAAGAAGAATTGTTGTCAATCTGTGTTTAAAGAATCTTACTGATTCCAATAAACTTTGCAGAAACACGAAGTTACCAAAGTTTACTGAACCAATGAAGAACAGAAGAACATAAATTAATTCACAAATCTAAAATCTGTAACACATACCAGAATTTGGAAAAACAGAAAGAAGATCAAGCCCACTGAATGCACAGTGTCCCCTTAAGGAAATTATTCCCCTCTAGTATCCGAGGTTTGATTTGGAATATGTCCTCCCAGGATAGAATGATCTCAATCACCAGTGTATTGATACCCAAAACGCTGGTGTCAGCGAGCCACTCAACGGCAGTAAAGTACACTTAGAATACTAGATTTAGTAGTAGAAGAAGAAGTCCAGAAATT
>NW_006239555.1:102155-115312 GCF_000226075.1 Solanum tuberosum
TTCTAACCATTAAAAATCCCCTAAAAGAGGAAAAATACCCGTTTATAATAATTCCCCAAAGTACCCAAACTACCCCTCACTTTGTTGGACCTTCTAAACAAGTCAAATTTGAGTTTAATTTAAAACTAGTAGAGAAACTAGAATCAGAAACAGATTAGAAAAAATATACGAAATATTTTTTCTTAAAGAAGAATTGTTGTCAATCTGTGTTTAAAGAATCTTACTGATTCCAACAAACTTTGCAGAAACACGAAGTTACCAAAGTTTAATGAACCAGTGAAGAACAGAAGAACATAAATTAATTCACAAATCTAAAATCTGTAACACATACCAGAATTTGGAAAAACAAAAAGAAGATCAAGCCCACTGAATGCACAGTGTCCCCTTAAGGAAATTATTCCCCTCTAGTATCCGAGGTTTGATTTGGAATATGTCCTCCCAGGATAGAATGATCTCAATCACCAGTGTATTGATACCCAAAACGCTGGTGTCAGCGAGCCACTCAACGGCAGTAAAGTACACTTAGAATACTAGATTTAGTAGTAGAAGAAGAAGTCCAAAATTTGGTTCTTTTAAAATGAGAGGAAATCCCTCAATTTATAGAAAACAGAGGGTAGTGTGAAAAGGTTCTTATTGTGCCTTACCGGAAAGGTCACAAACCTTTGAAAAGTCACAATCTTTCGGAAAGGTCACCACCTTTCATAAAAGTCACAACTTTTGATAAAAGTCGCAACTTTTGATAAAAGTCACAACTCTTCATAATAGTCGCAACTTTTCATCAAAGTCACAACTCTTCATAAAAGTTGCAAATTTTCATTTTCCATTCACACCTTTTAAAACCCAACACTTTTCAGAATAGACTAGTGGATCCACTTAGTTAGTAGGCCTTATACCCTTGAAAAGTATTAGACAGTTCTGACAGCGTGGGCGAGACGTTGTATCATCACTAGCTCATAGTGATGGTTGTCGGTTAGAGAAACTCCCACAGAGATATTTTGTATACTTATATACACAGAGTTTATTTTGTATTTTTAAATACAAACAGAGTTTATTTTGTATTCTTGCGTACAAACAGAGTTACGTTGTATTTTCTAATACATTGACTTACTATTCTTTTCAAAGTTTTCGATATATTGCATCTTTTATTGTTGTTATATATTGAGTTGAGTATCCAAAGTTGAGTATCTAGAGTTGAGTACCTAGAGTCGAGTATCTTATTATTGAGTTCAACCTTATTTCACTGAGTTGAATATCTTATCATTGAGTTGAGCCCTATTTTCTTTGACTTGAGCTGAACTATGTTTTATTGAGTTGAGGTAATTAGTTGAGTGAGTTGAGAAGAGCTAAGTATTTTTCCTTTTTATCAAGTTCAAGCTTATGTTATGCTTTAGAATTCCCCTTACATGCTCGTACATTCCACGTACTGAGCAATTTGGCCTGCATCGTTTCATGATACAAATACAGGTATTTAGGATCTTCAATAGGCATTTCGTTGAGGTCATGTGATATACCAGTCAACTTTGGTGAGACTTCTTATATTCCAGAGGACTTCACCTAAACCTTACAGTTAGTAGTTTTGAGATGTCATGGGTCTTGTCCCGATATCTTTCTATAATAGTAGAGGCTTCATAGATAGACAAAGTTGAAGAGTTTTCTGTATTTACTTTCTTTTGTGTATTGTTCAGACTTTCTTAAAGTTCACTATTAAAGTTCAATGAATTTAATTGAGTTTTTAAGCTTTTATATGCTTGAGTTCGTCTTCCGCTAGCAGTCAACTAGGATGAGGGTTCGCTTTGGGACCAACAATGGTTCTCGAGTGTCGGCCATGTCCAGGGTTTAGGCTCGGGTCATTACACATATACTCTCACCGTGACAAAAGTGGCTCACATATACCTGTTTATCTAACTAAAGTGATTATTTTTTTTAAAATGATAAAATCCTGTTGGGGTATATATGACAGTTTTCACACACTGTTTGACTTCATTGATTATCATTATATGAGTTTATTATTCTTCTTTTATTTTTATTTTATTCTTTAGTATAAAAATATATGAAATAAAAATAAGAACCGTGAATGAAAAAAAAATTGAGAGTATTCAAAACAATTTTTTTTGGATATATTGTAATTTATATTATGTATCTGTAAAAAAAAGAGGGTTATATATGATAGATTTTACAAGAAAGTTAGTGAAAAAATAATTTTGACTATCAAAATAATAAATTCATATTAGCTATTCAATCGAAAAAGTAAAAAAAAAATGTGTGAGAAAGATCAAACATACCTCTACATGAATATATCTTTTTTTTAAATAATTTTTTTTTAAAAAGTAAATTTAAAATTGTTTTTTGTTCACTTCAATTAGAGAAAAGGGGATATAACTATACCTATAAAAGTACAAAAGTAAGTGTCCACCCAAAAGTATGAACATCACTCAACTTGGAGCAACTTTAAAAAATAAATAAAAGTTAACTAAATTACTCAATTGCGAGCAATTGTTTTTTTTTTTAAATATAGAAAGTTAACCAAATCGTTCAATTTGGTGCTACTTCAAAAAAAATGTTGAAGCAAAACGCTTAAAGATAAGCGACTTTTAAATAAAATTATTGGATGACGGTCTTTTGTGGCCAGTTAATATTAAAGGCAAAACGCGCAACTTTAAGCGATTTGTCCGTTTTGGTTAAATAGAAAAGTAAGTGTTCCTTTGTGTATTTTAGTTCTTAAAAAGGGACTCTTTTGTCACCGAACTCAAGAATTATGGAGGTGTACGTAACACTACCTTCTTGCAATCTACATATTTTAGTCAATTGCAAGAGCAGATGCTCGTGTGATGATTAAGAAGAGACAATAATTTAGTGGAGGGGTAAAATGTCAATCAAAATTTGAAGGTTGGAGCTTCTCACTTTTAGTAATACTAGTTCTGGTAACGTGCCTTGCACGTTTGACCTCTAATTGTATAAAATTTATATAGGCTTCAGTCAGTGGCGGAGTTAGGATTTTTAATAAAGAGGTTCAAAATCTGAAAAAGTAAACATACGAACTAATCAAAGGGGGTTCGACATCTACTGTATATATATAAAAAATAATTTTAACCATGTATAAATAGTAAGATTTTCTGCCGAAGGGGGTTTGGGTGACCCCCCTGACACACTGATGTCTCTGCCCCTTGGCTTAACTCATGTATAGAAAACATTTGTAATATCAATCCAACTAACTTAAAAATCAATAAAAATAGATATCATCATATGCATGCAAAATGAAAAAGGTTAATATATTGATCGGAATAAGAAATAATAGGCGATAAATAAAAAATAAAATAAGAATTATAAGATGATTAAATAAAAAGTGTAGTGGACTAACATTTCATATCCAATTTATAAAGGAATAAATTTTGTACATCAAAATATGTGAGTGAATGCGAAAGTAATAGAGAAAAGAAGATAATTTTACGTGATTTTGTAGATGGATATGGTTGTGTTGACGAAATGGAACCAAAAAATTATTAATTAATTTACCTCTTATATTTTGCTGATAGATGAAGAATGAAGAATGAAAAATGAAGAACATAAGGAGTTATTATAGAAATGTATTTGAAAACTTAAAAGAAAAAACATTTATTTCATAAGCAATAAAAGAGGAATTCAATTCAAATGAATATAAAATAATGATTTTCCTTTTCATATAATGTGGCCATACAACTCCCATTTTCTATTTGTTTGTATTTTACTTTTTTTTTTATCATATTTATAAAATGTATATTTATATTTTTACATTTAAATGTTCTTGATATTTATATTTTTACATTTAAATGTTCTTGATATAATATTTGCTTGAAAGACAAAAGAATTATTCAATATTTCAGGGACTTCGAAGCTAAAGGGACTAACAATTAAACCTAAATAAAAAGTGGAAAATGATAAGTTGTAACAACTAATCATTTATTTGATTCAGTTTAATTGTTATTATTTATTTAATTTTAAAAGTTAGTAAGGTATTTTTTTTTTATTAAAAAATTAGTGAACGACATTTTCGTAATCCAATTTTGAACTTGAAACTTTTTCACTTTTAATATAATATATGAAATATGATGATAATATATATATAGAGAGAGAGAGAGTGTAGTACTGGATTTTGTATTAATTAAATAATTATTTTTTAAAAATAAAGTACTATAATTTTTGTGAATGATTAATGTGAATCGTCGTATGATTACTTATTAATCAATATCAAGAGGACTAATTATCGTTGAAACCTACAAAATGAACAATCAAATTGTCTCATAATATCTATTTGCTAGACATAATATGGTAAACATTCATGAAAACTACTTTATCCTTTTAAAATACTACTAGATGCAACCAGGAATAGACAATTAAATTAAAACTTCCAAAAGAGTTATGCCTATTAAACATCTCCTTGAGCTTGTAATATTTCCCTAACTAGAATTCAATCTGCTCGCGAAGGTATGTTTAGTTATTTAAGTAGTAAATAATACTAAAAGAAATCAAAGGGACACAACCGTTCAATCTTGAAGGGTTTCAACGATCTCATAAAATTGAAACCATATCAATTTAGTAATAGCAAGAATAAAAATTGTTTTTATGTTTTTTGAATTAGCTAGTTGGGTATGGCTAGTTATAGTTTTATGTTGAACCTTATTGATTAATACAAAATGTTTGTTATTGTAGATACGTCAGTTTTGATCCTACCCGATTCAACCCATTTTTAACTTAAAATATCTATTTTGATCTAATTATTAGGTCATTTTTGGTAGACTTTTACTTGATAAATTGCAAAACCACAAAAGTAGTCAGTTTTTAGATGATACTTTTATTTTCAATTTGCAAGGAAAAAAATCTGACAATATGTTCTTTAATTTTCTTATATTTAATATTAAGGTAGTATTTTATTTTTGCTTATTTATAAAAGTAAAATGAAAAGATCGAATCCACCCCCCCCATTTATTTTTGATCTTATCCCAAATCTATAAGGGCATTTTAGGAAGAATAGACACAAAGAAATAGATCACATTCACCCTAACCCTAATCTTAAAAACAAAAAGAAGGGACTCTAAGAAAAATAGGAGCAGCCGCAGCTAGACCAATAAAAAAGACAGACTCAATTCACATTCTCCATTGATATTTTACCATTACATAGCCATGAAGAATTCAAATACACCATTTTTTTAAATTGTCATGAAAACAGTCATTCTACTCTAGTTCAACAAAAACTAAGACAACAACATAACAAATTTGGTTATTCAAGATCTAAATGGAGGTAGAGTCAAGTTGGCAAAGTTTAACTGGTGATTTTCTACTGTAATCTAATGCTTAGAGATTTTCATCAATAAGTGAAGAAAGTGTACTCCATCAAGGTTCTTTCTCACATTTTTATTCAATTTGTATCCATCCATTTGTTTTAGTTGTTTCAATGACTAGTGAATATCTATGTCCATGTGTTTTTTTTTTGCCCTAGTGTTAATGTTTCCAGAATCATTCTTTAATTGCAATTCTTATGTAGTTATATTGTTTTTTTATTTTGATGTCTAATGTCCTTTTTATTGATTCATTTTGTGGTATTTCCGTTAGATTATATATGTGCTCTAGCTTGATGTTGTCTGTTCCTGTTATTTATTATGAAGTTGGATACCTAAAAAAGAAATAACACTAAAACAAAAGATTCATTTAGTGGCATTAGATTAATTTTTAACTACTGCCGCAAAATATTTAGTGACAATTGAGTTAATGTCATCTCATCTAGAGTTGTTAAAGTTTTAAAGGACATTTATGCAAAGTGTTGGTTATAAATACTCATATTTATTATTGCCACTAAATATAATATAGTGGCAACTATATTACTTTTGTTACATTTTGATAATCTGCACGACCTAGTAATTTACTCTAGATTCGCCTATGAATGAAACAATTTACCTAACATGTTTCAAAATAACAGTAAGAACAATAAATAAAGAACATAATATTTTTACGAGGAAAACACTTGGCTCAAAATGTGTAAAATACCACAATGTACCCCGACAGGATTTAACTCCAACCTCACTAAATCACTGAGCCTCAACAAAAAAAATAGATTACAAACTTTGCAACCTACATAACTAACTCTAACTCCTTAACTTCAAGTTATGGATTTAGAATACAACTCTTGCAATCCTAGGAACTAACTCTAAATCCTAACTTTCAAGTTATGAATTTGGATTAAAAATATTGTAATCCTAGGAACTAACTCTAAATCTTAAACTTCAACACAAACCTCCCAAGGTATGTTTTTCCAACTCTTCGACTTATCCCAACCTAAAGAAAACACTCCTAATTCAGTTCATAACTCACTATATTAAGAATACATCACGACTCATTCACAAATAAAAACTCCTGACACATAAATTCTATAAAAGGACCAGGTTCTTCGATTTGTTCCTTCTATGTGTTTTTTCAGTTCACTAGTAGCACTTACGAAGTCAATTTTTCAGTTGCTCTTTTTGCTCTGTTTCTGGACGGCTTCACCTATATTAGGCACAATTCTTCATAGAGTTATTGTTCACTTCAAACTCCTTATTGACTTGAACTCTATTGGCTTAGAGTTCTACTTCAAGTGGGATTCCTTCTTCAATTCAAACTTTTTGCTTCTTTGGAATCCTTCAAATCAAATTTATTGATTCTTTTGTGTTGTAGTCGAAATCCAACTCTTTAACTTAGCAGTAACTTGAAGAGTTCTACTTCAAGTGATTGTCCTTCTTCCATTAAAACTCATTGCCACTTTAGACTCCTTTAAATCGAACTCATTGATTCTTTCTCTTCAATTCATGAGATGTTTATTTCCTTGGCTTTTTTTCATGAAATTAGCATTATCTATTTCTTAATTTCTGCACTCTTGTCTTTATTAATTTTGAAAGTTTTTGCGATTTCAACAACTCATGACAGTGTAACTACAATGTTGACTGACATGTTACATCTTTCTTTGTCAATTATCAAAACTGCATAAATCCCAAAAAATTCCTCCCCTCCCCTCTTTTGATGATGACAAACCTCTTGTCTTTGTGCATTCAAACAACTTTACATGTAGACAATGAAGCATGAATTACTAGCATAAAACATGTTAGTCAATGGGTTATAAACACTGCACAACTCTTGTCAAATCTTACATAGACAAGAACATATATAAGCCAAAACCCATATTTTTCATTTAACTATAGCATATATATAACTTTGCTAGGAAAATAAGAAAGAAAGAGTAAATTAAGAAAATAAAGCAACACTGAGTTCCAAGGAAAAAATGGAACTTTAAAAGACCAGTAAAATGATAATACAGGTGAAAGATAGAAAAAGACCCTTTTGGAAATAATAAGATTTGCATCAAAGCCACAAAATCTACATATATGATACGAGAATATAATGAAAACAGAATATTTGTAGATCTTTTGAGATCTTTTTAGCTTTTTGATTTCAAAGAAAAAGATCAATTCGTACGTACAAAGGGTGTAAACTAAATGAAAAAAATCATAATTTGGAACAGATTAAATCATGAAAATATCAAAACCTCTTCGTATCTCAGCAACATCTTGCAGGAGCACGAGAGTCATTAGCAGGTTTAGGTATATGATAAAAATCGACCATTACAATCCTTCTATTGGCCTAATTACCTTTGCTTTGCTAACAATTCCTCAAATTTTTTCTTACTTGATTTAAACATAGCTTCATCTTCATGTCTTTGATGCATTGTTTCTTTTTGCATGTCTCTGCAATGCAAAAAGAAACACAAAGCATCAGAGACATGAAAATGAAGTTTGAATCAAGCAAGAATAAGTTTGAGGAAAGGTTAACAAACCAAAGGGAATCAAGTAGAAGGATCACAATGGTGGACTTTCCTCATATGCCTAACCTGCTAATGACTTTCATACTCCCACAAGGTTCTACTTGGATATAATGAGGTTTTGATATTATCATGATTTAATCTATTATAAGGTTCATTTTTTAATTTACTATATGACCTCTGTATTTATGAATGATCTTTTACTCTAAAATAGAAAAGTTAAATATAGATCCAAGGATCAATTAAGCATTTTGTATTCATTCCTTTCTCACATTATATATGTAGATTGTGGTTCCTTCTGGCTTCAAAAGGGTCTTTTTCACTCTTTCACATGTATCAATGTTTTACTTGTCTTTTAAAGTTCCATCCTTTTATAGAATATCCTTGGTCATAAATCATTTCCGTATTTTCCTTTTCTTTTTCTATATTCATATTTCTATGTAGGATTGTTTTTTCTTTCATGTGGCTTTATTATTTTTCGAGTGCAGGTCCAACTTAATTAGGTGTTTTTTGTTACTTTGAAGTGTGCCACTTCACTCTTTTATAGAGTACCCTTCTTCCTATTCATATTTCTTTATTTATTCATCTACAATTCTATTTCAGGTTCCTTTTTGATATTTTTAGTCTCAATCTCACTTTATTAGGCATTTTTTCTGACTATGAAGTGTGTCACTTGACTCATTTCACAAAACAACCAAATATGTAAAATCTATAGTAGAGGTGACCTTTAGTACAATTATATATTCCTCGGTACAAGATGCTAATCTGCACCGGGATATTTAGGAATTATTATGAAATAAACGACATGAATTTATTTTTAAAAGCGCCAACTAACTGCTAATGCCAACTCTAATTGACATGTGTATGCGCAAATTCTTTGTTCATTATTTTGTTCAAATTGACTTATCTTCTGCATATTTTTGTAACAAATGACAAATACACATGAACATGTGATGATAATGTTAAGTTCTATGGGACCACAAAAAGAATATTAGGAATTCAAATAGAAGAAACTAAGGTAATGTGGTAAATATTTTGTTTCTATATCTATTCTCCCCGCAAAAGTAAGGAGAACTTAAAACCAATATTGACGTTTAATAGAAGTTGTATAACACTACCTTCTGCATCAGTGCCGTATCAAGAGTGGACCTTTGAGTTAGTATATTAAGCAAAGATAGTAATAGGGCAACTCTCCTTTGGTTTGTTAGCATAAATATGTGATAACTGCATGCCAATAGAGAGTAGCCTTATCACTTTTTCCCTTATTATCATTCATCAATTTTTTTTCTCAATGATGTGCTTCTAGTTCTTCACTATAGACCCGTTCCTAGCTTTTATAGTGCATTCCTTCTCAGTTTATTATTTTATTTGTCCCAATTTATGTGACGCATTTAAATTTTATTTCATCCCAAGAAGAATGTCGATTTTCTATATTTGGAAATAACTTAACTTTAAAAATTCTCCTTTTACCCATAATAATGATATTATTTGTTGCCACCACAAATTTTCAAGGAGTGTTATATATCATAAATTTCAAATGCCATTTTTGCTTTCTTAAACTTTGTGTCAAATCAAGTAATGCCATATAAATTGAGATAGTGGGAGTAGATGGAATAAACCACTCGAGAATCAACATATCCTATGATTTTTGTGCTATGGCCTGTGTTGCTTTTACTATGTTAGAAAATGGAGTAACTTTCTTATCCCTTTGGAATTACATTTCATGAAAGCTCCTTTTGAAAATTATGTTTATCAGATTCTCCAGTTGCTTGTCCATGAATTTGTAGGTTAAATGCAACAAATTAAAATTTACTTAAAGTTGGATATGTTGTATGATTTTCCCTTTGAAGTGTTTCATTTGACTCTTGAGAGTTGTGACTTATAACGAGGCAATTTCAGGACCTTCATACCAGTGGTGGATCTAGAGCATTGTTTATATGTTCACACGAAACCAATTATTTTTGTGCCGACCTTGTATTTCTGTTAAGAAATTCAATAAATATGTGATTGGGAACCCAATTATTATAAAAACCATAAACCTTAAATCTCAAATAAATATTTGCTTGTAGCAACATATCCCTGATCATATCTCATCAATATTATATTTCTATTCGGGCTTAATTTGTTCTTTCTTTTTGTGCAGCTTTTCTCTTTCCCCAATGCCAATACCGCAATATCGCAAAGTTCATAAATATTTTAGATTTCAAATCTTTTAGATGCAAGGAAATCAAGACTGCATAATTCCTTTCATAAGTATTACTCTAGTGTGTCATCATTTATGTGCGTTTACAAATCTACTAATTGTTTCAACATTCAAGGTTTATGCTTTTTCTTGAGTTCCAACATTTTTTGTTTGAGCAACCAACTTTTTTTTTTCTCTCGTACTACATATCAAGACACAAATAAAGTGGAAAAGAATCTTGTTGTGAGCTTTGCCAAAATGTTGAATTGTTTTAAAAGATTTGGTGTATCATTGTTTAAATTTTATATTTGCATTAAAAGTGACTAAATATTGAATTGTTCTGAAACTTTTCTACTTGACATTGATTAATGATATCTTTAAAATAAATACAAGTTTAGTTATGCCGGTAAAATTAGTGGCTAGATAGAAGTTGGGGCTAAAAAAATGTATGTTTTTATGCTATATACATTTTTTGAAATAACTATTTAAACTGGTCATTTAAATCACACCTATTTTCTATGGATCTATTGGTTGGATGCTTGAATTGTCACTAGGTAATTGTATGGTAAAACATGTATTTGAATAGTCACTAGGTTGTGTGCTAAAACATGTATTATGTGTCAATCATCACAAAATTGAAATACTTAGATCTAGTCTTGTGAACTAACTTTCTTGCACCAATTATTGTACATATGCCCGCAAAGATCAATCTTCTTGAACTAGGAATCTTGTAGTCTGGATGATACAAAGAAAACCTCAGGTAAAATAAATTTTCCTTTTATAAGTCTGAATTCTGTGGATTGAAATTCAAAGGATTTAATATCACCACCCAAACACAGATCCACAAAAACATAATGGATTTCAATTTTTTTTATGTTAACATAGATCTAGAGTACTTCTTCATGCCGTCTGTTTGAACAAACAACAACTTTAGTTCAATGATTTTCTGATAGATTTTTTAGTTCATTGACAAGTTCATGACCATTCAATGAACTGAAGTTGTCGTTTGTTCAAAAAAATGGCGTGGAGAAGTACCATATATAAGTTAACCTCCAAAAAATTGAAATCAGTAATCTTATTGTGGATTTGGGTTTGGGTGGTGGTATTAAATATTTTGGATTTCAATCCACCGAATTAATATTTATAAAAGGAAACTTGATTTTACTTGAGGTTTGTTTTGTATCATCTAGACTACAAGATTCCTAGATCAAGAAAATCAATCTTTGCACTATATGTATAATAATTTGTGCAAGAAAGTTAACTCATAAGATTAGATCCAAGTATTTCAATTTTGTGATGATTGACACCTAATACATGTTTTAGCACAAAACCTAGTGACTATTCAAATACATGCTTTAGCACGCAACCTAGTGAAATTCAAGCACCCAGCTAATAGATCCACAACAAATAGGCGTGCGCTACGTTAAGCAGAATTGAGACGACAAGTCCATAGTTGTTACTTTAATGATCAGAGTAAACAATTATTTCAAACAATGTATATATAAAATAAACTCTTCACATTTATTTAGCCTCAACTTATTTCTAGCAAATTGTTTTACATGCATAGATAAAGTTATATTTAACAACAATGGTATGTTGGGTTTTAAAAGGTGTGAGTGGAAAATGAAGAGTTGTGACTTTTATGAAGAGTTGTGACTTTTATGAAAAAGTTGTGACTTTTATGAAGAGTTGCGACTTTTCTGAAGAGTTGTGACTTTTATGAAAGGTTGTGACCTTTCTGAAAGATTGTGACTTTGCCAAAAGGTTGTGACCTTCCCAGTAAAGCACAACAAGAACCTTTTCACACTATCCTTTGTTTTTTTATAAATTGAGGGACTTTCTCGCATTTTAAAAGATCTATTTTTTGGACTTCTTCTACTACTACTATATCTAGTATTCTAAGTGTACTTTACTGCCATTGAGTGGTTCGTTGACACCGTGGCGTTAGGTACCGATACATCGGTGAGTAAGATCGTACTATTCTAGGAGGATATATTCCATTAACCTCAGGTACTTGAGGGGACTAATTTCCTTAAGGGGACACTGTGCATTCAGTGGGCTCGATTTTCTTTAATTGAAACAAATATTTTATATATTGTTTATAATTTGTTTCTAATTCTATTTTCTCTACTAGTTTTAATTTTCTAGTTTTGAAAATACTCTTTAAACCTTGATATTTCTTACCAAGTTCTTCAAAGTTTTGTTCTAAGTATCTTAGGAATACAAGATGAGCAACAATCTTAAGGAAATTATTATACTGTTGGTATTTCTTGTATTCTATGGTTTGAGGGAAACAAATCATGGAAGCAGAAGATTAATGCACTACTTCTTCAAAATTCGGTGCCTTGTTTAGCAAGATCGAATTGAGAATGTACAAGAAAAATTGGTGGTATATTGGTTAAAGATTACACCGGGTAACTATAACGACCCGGAAAATGATAGAGTGAAACCAGAGCCTCACATGTGAGTTTGGAGTCGAGAGCTTAATGAAATGATTATATTTGAATTTGACCCAAAAAGTTCTTAAAAATGTGCTTCGGAAGTTACCGGAAACTTGTTTAGCTGTATATAAATAGAAGCGTTTCGTTTTGCGAAAATCCGACTTCATATTCTAGTTTAGGGGGTCAAATTGAGTGGGAAATGGGTCTAACCCAAATTTTAGAGCAACCGTATCAAAATCCGAAATTTCCAAGTGAAGCCTTTTTCGAGGGTCTACTTTGGAGGGTCATATCTCCTAGCACACAAATTAT
Organism: Solanum tuberosum; assembly: GCF_000226075.1. Taxonomy (NCBI): domain Eukaryota; kingdom Viridiplantae; phylum Streptophyta; class Magnoliopsida; order Solanales; family Solanaceae; genus Solanum; species Solanum tuberosum. The sequence goes on from NW_006239555.1 coordinate 114,910, forward strand.
TTGGGTGGCCAATAATATATCCATAGAAAGCCCTTTGAGTTAGCTACCTAACGCACTTCGTTTCACCTCATTCGGAGTTCGGACGAAGAAGTTATGCCCATTTTCGTAAAACCTGTCCGGCAGAAAAAGGCAAATTCCAGTAGCTGATTTTACTGTTCATTTACTTCTTTATGAAGTGGGTTGCTAGATAATAAATTTATATGAATCAAACTTGTTTAAAGGTCTTTAGATTGTTGAAGTATGTCATTACCCATACTTATTTTATGGTGTATTGTTGGTGTATTGGTATGAGAGGCTTATGGCCTTAAAGGCAAAGTATGAGAAATTGAAGTGTTATCATGACATTGTATGAATGAGAGTTCAATGAAGATAATGTGATCATGTTATGAATGTAAAGGTGTTG
>NW_006239555.1:120236-120392 GCF_000226075.1 Solanum tuberosum
AGGAATTGGTAGATGTATTCCTAATTTCTTGAATTGCATGAAGTTGTTTGAGCCTCTTTGATGTGGATTTGATGTTTCCTCCGATATTTATGTACTAGTATTGATGTTGTATGCATGTTGATGGGCTGTATACTTGAGTTGTTACCCCTTATGTGT
>NW_006239555.1:120657-124234 GCF_000226075.1 Solanum tuberosum
AGGCTTATGGCACCCTTCCCTTAATGATAAGTAATGAACCTTGGATTCGGTAGGCCTATGGCACCTTTCCATAAAGGTTAATGATGAGACTTGAATCGGCAGGCCCATGGCACCCTTTCAAGAGGAGTTAATGAGCTTTCCTAAATGAACCTTGAAACGGTAGGCTTAAAGCACCCTTTCACGTGTTAATGAATGTAATTTGGAGTTGGTAGGCCAATGGCACCTCTCATATGTGATAATGTCAAGATAACGAACTATTCTATGGGAATGTTGGCTAAGCACCGAGTGGATTTGGTTAGATGGAAACTCCCCCAATAGTTAGGCATGAGTTTCAATGATCGTCTACCTTATCCCATAAACTATGTGCCCGCATAGGAAGCTAGTGGATCCATTAAGCTATATACCGGTCTTCCTTAGGCAAGTAGACCACCTCTTTACGGTGTGGGGACTTATGACACCGGATTCCATTACAAGCTCTCATGGTCTATGTCGGTTAAACGCTTACTTCCCATCATGTGAGATTTCATTATGGTTTCTTGATAGGTTCTACAAAGTGTAGGTAGTAGTATGGGATGCTACCTATACATTGCACGAGTAGGCTTGGAGAGGGTCATAGTGAGTTTCTCTAAATCCTAATGTATGTGATACAATTGTGGCCTAAATGAGGTTATTAAAGAATGTTGGCTCTCAAATGCTTAATATGAGATGCATGCTATACTTGGGTTATATTATGAGTTATTTTCCCTTGTCATGTCTTAATTAATGATATACCTCTTATGTATGAATATTGTGCAAAGGTGAAAGAAAGGAATGATAAGTTACCTTAAGTGACCTTAATGTGGTGCCTTAGTATGGATGGTGGTATGGGACGCCATCCATACATTGCACGAGGTATAGCATAAGGGTTTCTTGAGGTGAAGGTCCAAGGTAAAGGTTTTCATGTTGAAATTGTTTAAAGGTAATATTATGACTTACTTGATGTTTATGCTTGTATTGTATGTCTTTTATGCAACTATTCATGGTACTTCAAAAAGTGGCATAATGCATGGTTTCTAACCAAAATGTCCCTTTTAAAGCATGTTTTGCATGGTCATCATACTTAGTACTTAATTGTGCTAATTCCATATTTCTCTATTTTCTATAAGTGTAGGTTCCGGCAAGTGATCCCTCCTAGCTAGTTTGAAGTGTTGGATTGCTTTCCTCCAAGACTTGGTATGTCCTCATGGATTCGAGGATAAGACTTTTAAGTTCTTTTGTTCATGTAATAGACTTAATAGACTTCTTTTGATTGTAAAGGGCCGTGTCCCTACTTATGTTTTGTGACTGTGTCTAAGATGGCCATGTGAGACTTAGACTTCCGCTGTGTGTTTTTAAAGTTGTTTTAATGAAGTTTAAATGTGTGGATGTAAATAAGTTTTTTTTTTATTCCGCACTATTTTTATTATTGAATGCAATGAATGACTATGTGGCTCGTATAAGACCCCTTCGGGGTCGAATACGCCATGTTACGACTAGGGGGTACTCTCGGGTCGTGACAATAACCTTCTTATTATTTATCTAACGAGGAAAATAGTTTCTAAAAGTTAATTCTTTGGATACTTATCATGTTTATCTTTGGAAAAATATCTGCAAACTATATGTGTTGGAATGAATTTTCTTTGGCAAATAGTGTTGTCTTTAAAATTCTTTAGTTAGTAGAATAAGAGACGCACATTTTTGTTTGATAAAATAGTATGTCACAATGTTATAGTTGGAAGGCTATTTGAAAAGAAAAACATTTCTATGTGATAATCTGAAAATATGTTTTATTCTATTTGGAGAAAAAACACTTTTGTAGTTTTGTACTCCATGTGAAATTATATTGTGTCTGATTGTTGTAGACTAAAAACTTTTGTAGTTTTCTACTCTGGATAAAATGGATTATGCAATTGGTTTGAAGATTATGAAAACTTCACCTAATAAGTCAGTGTTATACTTTTGATTTTCTACAAACTTCATTGTTAAATAGAAAAAATTAAACCATAGGTGACTTAAAGTTTGTGATTTTGTGCCTGCAATAGGTGCCTCCATGGAATCAACTTTGACACTATGTAAAGAGTGTCAAAGAGAATTGAAGCACTATAATTCTTTCGTAGAATAATATTTCCAAAACAGGTTTCATGTTGCCAAAAACATTTTGATAGTCTGAGAAAATATGTGGAAAAATTATCTTGAACTATTTGAAAAATATTTTCGAGATCATATTTAAAATGTGGGGGGTTCTTGGTTATGAAAAAGATAAAATTAAACTTAGTGTCTAATTTAAATTTGGAGCACAAGATATGATAGTCGATGATACTTTTGTATTATGTTAGACCCAGAAAATTCTTAGAGTATATTTTATATTGTGATCGTTGAGTTTCTCTTTTACTAGTATATGGTATGACTAGTATGAAACTACCAAATTATATGTATACTTGTTCAAAATGATTGTGTTCTTTTATGAAAAAGTGTCACTTAAAATGTTGTGATTTTTCATGAAAAGATATGTCTTTAAATATAACTATTTGTATAGGCATTAATATTGGTGAATAGTCATTTGTGATGTTTTGTAAAAGAAGTGTTTGGATTATATTGCCTTTATTGGACCCGATGAAACATTGTTCATGGTAGTTCTATAACAATCAAATTGAAAGTTATGGAAAGTTCCTTCTGAAAATGATATTTAAAAAGGTGATTACTCTAAACAATGTTTGTATCACACAAAATTGTAAGAAATAGGAAAAAATATTCGTGAGAAAAAGCTACCTCACAGAGAGCTTTTCCAACTATATTTTTATTTGTTCTTACTTGCTTGGTTCAAACTGTTTGTGACATGAACACTTGGGACATGTAAATTACAAAACCTTGTAAGGAAAACTGATCAACTTGGAAGTTTTGTCTTAACTTTGAGTGCAATAAATAAAAATGTCAAGTTTGTGTGGAATCTAAGTATGCTGAGCATTCTTATAAATCTGTTGAAAGGAATTTTAATCCCTTAGAGTTGATTTACACTAACATTTGTGATATGAAGTTAACACCATCTCTTGGTGGGAAAAGTATCTCATAACTTTCATTGACAATTGCATTAGAAACGACTATGTCTATTTGTTGAATGGTAATGATGAATCAATAGAAACGTCTAGACAATATAATATTGAAGTTGAAAATCAGTTGGGAAAAAGATAAAGAAGTGATAGGGATGTAGAGTATAAATCTCCCTTTGCCGAACTATGTTTGAAAAGTGAAACTATCCATCAAACTGCTGCCCTATTCACCTCAATCTAATGGAAAACCGAACGTTGAAAGAAATGATGAATGCCTTACTTATAAGTTCAAGTTTACCACAAAACTTGTGTGAAGGACCTATCCTTACTGCAAAAGGGAACAACAAAAAGTTTTGTTTTTTTAGAAAGAAAGCAATTTTATTTGTTCAGGACACAATCTATTCAATATGAGAAATGGAAAGGAAGGAAATCCAACTTGAAATATTTCAAAGTGTGGGGGTGTCTAGCCAAAGTCCAAGTTCCTATTCCTAAAAGGATTAAAATAGGACCTA
>NW_006239555.1:125371-130338 GCF_000226075.1 Solanum tuberosum
AGGATGAAGCAATAGAAATGTCTAGACAATATAATATTGAAGTTGAAAATCAGTTGGGAAAAAGATAAAGAAGTGATAGGGATGTAGAGTATAAATCTCCCTTTGCCGAACTATGTTTGAAAAGTGAAACTATCCATCAAACTGCTGCCCTATTCACCTCAATCTAATGGAAAACCGAACGTTGAAAGAAATGATGAATGCCTTACTTATAAGTTCAAGTTTACCACAAAACTTGTGTGAAGGACCTATCCTTACTGCAAAAGGGAACAACAAAAAGTTTTGTTTTTTTAGAAAGAAAGCAATTTTATTTGTTCAGGACACAATCTATTCAATATGAGAAATGGAAAGGAAGGAAATCCAACTTGAGATATTTCAAAGTGTGGGGGTGTCTATCCAAAGTCCAAATTCCTATTCCTAAAGGGTTTAAAATAGGACCTAAGAACTATGGACTGTAAAATTAGACATAAGTAGTCTAGTTAAAGGTCTAAGAGACCTTGGAAAGAACAAAAGGAGAATGTACTTAATAAAGAGATTCAGACGCATAGTAAGTGTCAAAGGACATCTAATACCTTCGGATCTGATTTTGTAACATTTCCTATGTCTTATGTGGACTCATCCTTTTTGAAAGATGGTGTCAATAATAAGATTGGTTCAATCTTGAGCAATCCTATTGGAAGTTGGTTGATCTTCCTCCAGGAAATAAACCTTTGGGTTCAAAGTTAATCTTCTGAAGGAAAATGAAAGTTGATTGAACTGTTGAAAAATATAAAGCAAGACTTTTTGTCAAAGGATTTAGACAAAAATAAGGTCTTGATAATGTCGACACATACTCGTCAATAACTAGAATTACATTCATTCGGATGTTAATATTATTAGTTGCAGTATATGACCTCCAAATTTATCAAATGAATGTGAAAAAAACTTTCTTAAATGGAGAATTAGAGGAAAAAATTCACATGGAATAGTCTGAGGGTTTTATGGTTCCTAGTAAAGAACAGAAAGTGTGCGAACTTGTTAAGTCACTTTATGAACTAAAACAAGCACCCAAATAATGACATAACAAATTTGACCAAATCATGTTGGAAAATGGATTTAAGAATTATGGAAGTGATAAATGTGTTTACATTAAAATCACAAGGTCATTGTTTGTTTGTTTATTGATGACATGTTCATCATCAGTAGAGACACTAATGACATAGATGCTACTAAACGTATGCTAGAAAGCAAGTTGATATGAAAGATCTTGGAGTTGCTGATGTGATCCTAGGTATAAGAATCCTTAGAAGTCAGTAATCTTTAGCATTGTCACGGTGTCATTGCATTGAAAAGGTACTTGAATAGTTCAAATATTTGGATTTCAATATTGTCAAGACTCCAATAAATGTGAGATTTGCATTTTAAAAGAATGAAGGCGAAAGTGACTCACAATTGGATTGTGCTAGAGTATTGGGAAGAATGATGTATATCACGAAATGTACTCCATCAGATATATTATGTGCTATTAATAAACTGAGTCAGTTAATGAGTGATCCCAATCGAACTCATTGGTTGACAATGAAAATTTTTTTGGGGTATTTAAAACATACTCAAAACTATGTCTTGCATTATAACAAATGTCCAACAGTATTGGAAGGATAAAGTGATGCAAATTGGATCACCTGGATCAAATGAAGTAAAATCCAGGAGTGGATGTGTATTTAATTTTGGTGAAGGAGTAGTGTCTGGGAAATCTTCCAAAAAGACATGCATCACTAGTTCTATTATGATCTCTGAGCTAGGTGCTCTAGATAAGGTCGGTGAATAAGTTGAAAGACTCCGGAATTTCTTGATAGATATTCATTTTGGCCCAAATCTTTGGCATCAGTATGCATACACTTTGATAGTCAATATGCAATAGGTAGAGCATGGAGCATGATGTATAACGGAAAGTATCGTCATGTAAGACATAGACATAACACCGTTAGAAAACTACTCTCTAGTGGAATTATCACAACTGACTATGTAAAGTCAAAGGATAATGTGTCATATCCACTTACAAAAAGTCCTAACTAGAGATAAAGTTGAAAGATCATCTAAGGGAATTGGTTTATGGCTGAAGAAAACTCCTCATGGTGGTAACTCTACCTAGCAGACAGGAGATCCCAAGAGCTAGGTTCAAGGAGAAAAACAAAGTTGTGACTGACTGTTTGACATTTTCCACCAAATTAATCCATTCTCATGATGAAGACAATTCTCAGGAACAAGGATACAACATTAAGACTTGTTAATGAGTTAATAAAACTTAATGTTTTTAATGATTTGCTAAGTTCGACAGATTTGACCAAATAGTGTATCTACAAGATAACACGGTTAGAAATCACCTATGTGAGTTTGAAGTGTAAGCCGCTTCAAAGAGGATGATTGTCAAAAGCCCATCTCTCTATACACTCATGAAACTAGGATATGTTCATGGCTGAAATAAACAGAACCGTAAGAACCATAAATGGTAAAAGATTATTTGTGTGACATATGGTTGTCCAGGTATACACAAAAGCTTGACGGTTCAAAGATATCAAATCTACCGATTGATCGAGTATATCCGACATATGTTCACTACGGAAAGTTCAAAGGGAATCTTACTTATCCATATGCAATTAATTCTTGCTTGTAAAGTACACACATTTGTCCATTTCTTTATCTTGGAGTCATTTCCCATTCATGCGGGGGATTTGAACCTTTTCCCTTTTTTAATTATCATAAATTGTTGTGAGTGGTGCTATTGTGGTGATCTAGCTAGTACCTTAATTTAAAATGTTTAGAGATATTCACTAAATTTGTAACGATTCAACCCAGTTAGTTAATGTATACCGTTGATAATTTCATAAGTTAAAATTTTATGAGCATGAAAGATACTATAATATGGTCATATTTTTCTGAGGGGAATTATTTAATAGACAAGTCTAGGTTTATGTTCCAGTAAACCATTTGAGTTGTGGGTTGTTTGTCATGATCAAAACTTTTAACTTAATATCTTTCTTGTTCTCCTTTTTCCTCTTAAATAAAACTTAAGAATGTCATATATAAGTGTGTGGCATATGTATATGCAGCTGACGATCATTTTGAGTAAGAAACCTGATGTATTTGTGAGCATTTCGGTTATATATTTATATCATCGAGTATTTGCTACCTTCAACCAATGTAGGTATTGGGAAAAATACTGTGTTATCAACTTGTATACTTTTATAACATCCATACTAGCTATGATGCATGCTACATTTATTCAGCTTCGTTAAACACAGTTATTTCACTAATGTGGACTACCTGCAAATTTGTTGAAATATCATATGTAATTATAAAGTAAAAGAGATTTGAAGCTGATTGGCATAGGACAGTGCATATATCGTTATCAGTTGGGGAATAAATGACGACATTTCGAGTAATTAACTCAACAAATTTATGGCCTATAGAGGAGTTGGAATCTTAAAAATTCAATAGCATAAGCAAGAATGACATGCATTCTGGAAATGGAAAAGCTAAAAGAAAAAAAAGAGGAAACTAAGGAATATGATAAACGATATGCTGTTTGAATGTCCTTTACTCCTAGTCTCTCAAGAATCAAATGACACACCTTTCAGCAACCTTTTTCTGCGTTGCATGAGTTGCATACATTCTTTCTTGGGATAATTGTACAGAATGACAAACTTATAATCTAAAATAAATGGAATAGTTACTATTTGATTTAATTGCGCCCCATAGCAAACGTTTACCAGTCGCCTCTCTCCCTCAAAATTCTCGCTCGCCACTCTCCCTTTCTCGCTCGCTCCCTTTGTGCTCGCCTCTCTCGCTTTATACAACAAAATTGTATAAATTGTGTTTCTGTTTGTATAAAGCGAGAGAAAATTGTATATACACATACAAATACATATATATTCGTCCTATACACTTATAATTATACAATAAAAATATTCCCCCGCCAGTTCTCTTTTGCCTTTCTCTCTTTCTCGTTTTATACAAACACAGATTATACAATATAATGTAAAATTTATGTTTGTATAATGTATAATTTATGTTTGTATAAAGCGAAAGTGTAACATCCGGCAAATTGAAATAACTAGGAAGAGGCTTAGAATTTGAAAAATTTCATTTTTGGAAAGAATTTGAAATTCTGGAAAATTTTGGCTAAAGTATGGAAAAGGTGAGTTTTTGGCCAACTTTGAACAGCCATAAATTCTAGCTCAGGATGATTTAGGTGGAGTTCTAGTTATGGTTGCGAGGTTCGTAGAATGATCTTTCCAACTCCACTGAGTTTGCTCGATTCCGAGTTCGTATGAGCGAGTTATGCCCTTTGAAAGTTGGGCAGTTGGCAGGGAGTCCGTCCGAAAATTTAAGGGCATTTTGGTCTTTTCACAAAATCATTTCTTTTGAGGTTATATTGTTGTGTTAGGCTGATTGTGGATCACGTTTGTTCCATTTTAAAAGAGTAAGAGTTAGGGTTCTTGAGTGAAGAAGAGAAGAAGAGAGAAGGAAGAGAAGAAGAAGAGGAGATCAAGGAGTTTCCGTCAAAGATCGTCGTGGAAAATCGTCGGGGGTGATCCCTAATAGGTATGTGAGTTCATAGTGTGGGTTGATCCTTTCCCCTACACACCAAACTCCTTTTATTATTGAGAAAAGATTTATTGTGTTGTTGAATCCTCGTGGTTGTTCTTGTTGAAGTTTGTGGTTGTGTTGGTTGAAGTTTGTGGTTGTGTTGTTGAAGTTTCTTGTTGGTTTGGTGCATGTTCCCGGATGGAATTATGAGTTGAATCTAGTGTATATTGAGGGTTTTTAATGATTCTAAGTGATTGGGGAAGAAACCATTAGATTTTAGGCGAAATAGGGTGAGAAAACGGGAAAATGAACTTGCTGAAATTTCTGGGTTGGGGCCTGGCGCGATGCGCCTGCCAGACCGCCCCAAACTCACCTCTGAAGTTTTAGGGCTGGCGCTCCGC